>NC_092817.1:59038626-59186126 GCF_023375885.2 Dermacentor andersoni | reverse complement strand
GGGGTCTCTAATCATGTCCTGCATTTACCTTAATTTCTCGATTATTAAGGCTCTGTTCACGATAATATTGATGCCTTAGAGATTATCGAGCACTAATCTATCACTTTAGCTTGATTTAACGTTTGCCATTAGTGTCCCTTTAACACTCTGTTGTATTTCAGTTACGGTGGAGTTTCAGCATGTTTCACTTCTCACTAAGCCTTGTCCTTGTGCTGTCATTAATATTCACCGTGTTAAGTTAAGCTTGCCCTAAGTACCACTTTATATGTGTCGTATTGACAAAGAAGAGGCACGGTACCCCAATCTCTCCACAGAAATCGATGTATAGCCGGCAGATCAGACCAGACCAGCAGAAGAGAAATAATCAGCAAATAAAACTGTCGACAGGTGCTATAACTAAGCAATGTGCTAAATTACTGAATCAAGTAACATAATATTAAACAGCACGTAGAAAGGAAAGAAAACTTTCTCGGTGTCTTGCGACCTGCTTAGAAAAAAATCCGGCTGGACACTTCTAACCATAGCTGCCGATGTTAATTCGATTAGTATTCAAGCAGTGTAGCGACACGTTCTATTGCTGAAGAAACATTTATTGACAATCTGTACTGATAATTCCGAAAGTGTCAATGTTTCGGTTTCGTTGCTAATTGCGCAGACCCCACACATATGTTGGAATCGGTTTTAAGCCAACCTTTCTTTGATGTTTGCGCGAACTGTAAATGCTGTACAAAACGAAATTATAATGATAGAAATTGTTGAACAAAATGACGCGAATTCAATGTACTTTCGCCCGCTTCTCTGTAACCGACTTCTTGAATATTCTGTCACCCAACTTGTTCTTCTTCTTAGCTCAAAGCTCCTCGATCTGTGGAGCTTCAAGCAGGGCAAGCGAGACAAGAGATGAGAACAACCAATCTCGTTCAATACACGCTCACGTCCCAATTTTCACTGACTCTAAAGGAGCACCACCGACATTGTGCCCAGTCCGTTAAAAGAAACAATCACCCGCATGTTTCTTTCGACATTGCGTACTTACATCACTTGGCCATTGCATCAGGTGACTGTATTAAATTTCAGCGGATACCTGCTCACTGTGGTATTCTGGCCAACGAAAAGGCAGATGAAGCGGCACGCAAAGGTCTTCAACACCAAAACTATAAGCGGATTTATTTCACTCGATCTGATGCTTCCCAAGTAGCTCAAAGATTCGCTTCTGAAGAAAAGGACCGGCTGTGCAGTTTGCCTACCCAACATTACCCTTACCTTTACTCAATCGACCCAAATATCAGATCCAGACTTCCATCCAACATCCCTCGCCATTTGGAAACTCTATATTATTGTCTTCGCCTGAACTCCGCCTATGGAAATGGCTTACGGTACCTCTTCGGTCAAGTGGCAAGTCCACACTGTAAAAACTGTGGCTCAATTGAAACCGTGGAGCATATCCTGTTTGAGTGTCGAGCGTATGCCGACGAGCGCGCGTTCTATGCACATTGCATGCATTCGCTTACACAGAGACCTTTGTCATTTCACTGTCTTAGGCCCTTTAGCTTGCCTCGCACAACAGAGGCGTGCGATGAACTTTTTATTCCCATATTTAGAAAACATTCGTCAACTCGACAAACTGTAGTTCTATTCTGCCACCCTCATGTACCTTTCACGCAGCGAATTCTGTCACCTCACTGTAGGACAGTGCACACACTGAAGGACTTTACCATAGCACACCATTGCCCATGAGTCAGAAACTCAGTGGCCAATTTTTTTTTACTTACTCTTTTTTTTTTTTGTTGCGTCTCTCTCCTTCTTTCCCGAATTCTCTTCCCCACGCAGAGTAGCATGTCAGTGATGTCTATACGCCGAATAAAATCTCTGCATTTCATTAAAGGTCTCTCTCTCTCTCTCTTTCTCTCAGTTTGTTCGCTTCAATTCTTTTGTTCTACATTCTGCTGCTTATGTTGCCTTGTTTGATTCTTGCCTATTAACGTGCTTGTCTATTCGGTTACACACCCATTATGCGGCACTGGGCTAAGGTTGAGCACGTGCCCAAGGGCACAAGCGCAGTGGCTCAAGCTGCCTATTGGGGCACATAACCAGTGCCACTGAATGCTATGAATGCTATGTACTGAATGTCATGTGGATACATACCCATTCTGGGCAATGGCCAAGAATGGTCACCTAACCAGAGGCACCGAGTCAGTTCTCTATTGGGGCACGTAGTCAGTGGCATATACCCAGGGCCACTAAAAGCTCATATCCTGCTGGTCTTTGTGGGAACATACCCATTCTGGGGCAATGGCCAAGTATTAGCACGTATCCAGTGACACACACTCAGTGGTACAAGTTCATTATTGGGGCAGCTATTCACTGGCACACACCTAGTGACAGAGAATGTTGTTGTCCGAGCTGCTTCTTTGGTAGAGTAAATACCCATTCCGGCGCATTGGAAAAGAATGGGCACATACTCAATGGACCAAGTTATTATGCGATAGCCGCTATAGACAGCAGCATGCCAAAGTGCGCTTAGCATCCTAAGATTGCTAATCGCAATAGAGAAAGAGAGAGAAAACGGTGCATCAAAGGTAGGGAGGTTAACCAAGACTGAGCCCGGATGGCTATCCTACACGGAGGGAAGGGAAAAGCGGAGGGAAAGACTAACAGAAGAAGAGAAAAATTTTTTTAAAACATGAAAAGTGAAAAACTCAGTGCAAGTTAGTATGGTTTCCAGTTCCCGCCCGAGCGACTAGGACATTGGCGGCTTCGGCACACTCCCGTTTGACAGATCAGACAGAAGATAGCAAAAGGACATTGTAAAGCCAAGTCAGCTTGCACGCAGATCTATGTTCCTGTGCCTTCAGTAACTTTCGTTGCGAAATCTACAGTTGTGGTGCTACGCACCCATTAAAAATGATACTCTCGTACTGCCGAGAGGCACCTTTATTAGTAGAAAAAGAAACATCATTTATTCTCACCTGCTTACATTTAGAGCGCAGCTTTGAGGCGCCCGTTCCTGCGGTGAGCGTCAGCGGCGTAACCGAGCGAACGAGATATGGCTTAGAAGAACTTGCCGTGAGCCTATACTGCGTTCCATAGATGGCAGTCAACGCTGTGAAAGCTACGCAAGAAGATCGATCAAGAAAAGTTACCAATCCGCGCGTTCCGTCCATGCTTCGCTGCGCGCCAACAGTATTCGCACGCGAGAGCATGTACATGAGGCTCCTCGCGACGGGTTGCAAATAAAGAAAACCTAAAATAACAACAAAAATAGAAGTGATCTAAAACAAAGCAATAGCAGCCATATACCACAGTGTGTTCGTTACTCAAGGTTAAAATTTGTTTCATTCAATACTGAGCCTATATAAAAAGATAACAGTTGCGCACAATTGCAGCCAGGACACACCGAACTATATCCAAGTGCGAACGAAGCAACTGCAAGAAGTCTCTCTAGCTTCCACAGCGTTGACTGCTATGTATGGAATGGAGTATAGTTGGTGCATACATGACACATATTTTTAAAGCGCAAACAAGAAATGCGGCGCAAATGGAAGGTCATACACAGGACAGGCGCTTTAAACACAAAACCGCCGGTTTAAACACAAAACCGCGTTAAAAATATTTGAGTAAACGAGCACAGCGAAAGAGGAAAAACGCGAGCCGCGAGCGGCGGAGACCAATGTGAGTGACCCCTTCAGTGGCGTGCGCTCGGGAAACTGGTGTGATGTGGAGCCCCCCCCCCCCCCCTCACCCGAGCTCTCGATGCGTACTCATATTGGTGTCAGCTGGGCCGCTCGTTTCCTACTATCGCCTGCTAGCGTCAGCTCCCGCTCGCGCTTGTTTGGTTTGCTTCGTTTGGTTTCGTTCACAGTTGTTTGAAGTGTGGTGGTTCGCGAGATTCTTTTTTTTTTTTTTTTGCAATCCGATTGAATGCGCGACACGAATTGTGTAGTCCTTTCTGGAAGCCACGCGGCACGAGCGATTACACTGGAAACATCAACTGGTCGCGTATAAAAGCCAACGCGCTTGACCCGCAGGTCAGGTTCTTCGATGATTGCCAACTCTGCTCCGCGTCTTTCTCCCGAATTCTTTGCCTAAATATATCGCCAAATGAAAACAAGTATGGAGCTCCGTTAAAATTTTGCCTTAGGAAGTATCGTAATCGACGGTGAAGTTTATTATATACCAGTGGTAATTCAGTACAGAACGCCATTCGGCTTTGTTTCTATGGGAATGACTTCTCGTAGAGCACTCCTAGGATTACTGATGGCCAATATGTCGTGAACGACGCCGAAGAAAGTATTAGTGCGTTTTCCCGTTAAATTTAGCAAACAAACCAAGAGAAAAACTTCTAAAGTGCGTTTTTCTTTTTTCTTAGCTCCTTTACACGTCTCTCTAAAACGACACTTTTTTTTTTTTTAACAACCGTCTAGGTCGGCGCTAGGCTGCCTCGTCGTTAACAAAAGAAAGGTGCTGCGTGAAAAAGAACGTCCGTGCGTTCTCTCAAATGGGACGAAGGAATTCCAGTTCCCAATGACCAACCGACTGGAAGAGCAAACACTACACGCGAGCGAGACGAAAATTACAGAGGGTGAAAAGTTAAGAGAACGTTGATGCCAGGACGGTACGTGCTCTTTGTTCGCGTTGCTCGGTGACAGACTTTCTCCCTCATTTTCTCCCTCAGTCCTCAATTACAGCCGCTGCACGCATGCGCCTTAAGCGGGCCGTAGTGGACATCTTTCAAATAAAAATCGCAGTGCACGTATGTACGCACCACCCGCGGTCAAGCGCACAAGAAAGAGGGACTGATTGGAAACGCGGTTGTGCGTAATGATTGTCGGCGCGGCGCAGCGTTGTTCTCCGTGCGGCGGCAGCGCCAATTGACCGTTAAGAAACGTTATTGTCACGTTGAAATTTAAGGACTGGACCGAAACAGAAGCCCCGGTCAGCGATATACCCAGAAACGTAAGAAGCGAGTGACAGAGCGACAGACCTACGTTGCCAGCTTGCAGCGTCCACAGAAATTGCAGCGTAGTCCTTATTGCTGTTTGTCAATTGCAGCAAAATGCTACTAAAAAACTCGCTATCCTGAAATCGTCGCCAAAAATAAACCTCTGAAAAAAAAAAGACGTAGAAAGAAGGAAACAACGAAAGCTTTTTATAGATTAAAAATATTTTTTTTTTATAAAGAGAGCTGGAAAATGGCAGTACGAGAAAGAAATTTCGGCAGTTTCGTCCACAGGGCAAAGCATTGACATCGATGGAAAGGTTTGGCGTTTCGCCAGAACTCCTCGGACGGTGTTCGGACTATACGCGGATGCGACATGTTGGCACAATGCAGCACGCAAGACAACTTCTGCTGAGCAGAAAGGAACAACGCCCCGGCAGCTGCCAGACATCTAGCAACGCTCACGCGACGAGGAGCGCCGCCAGTGGAGCTGCAGGCGACCCAGATCAATGGTGCCCCAGATGTGGTCGGAGGAAAACCGTCGGCGGCGTTTGATAGAGGCCAGCAATGTTACCTTGACTATATTACTGTCGGTTCCGCTCAGGCCAGTGTACACACACGACAGCTCTACAGGAACGATAATGCGCGTGCGTGCCCTCTGCCACAAGCCTGCTCTGCGCTATGACGTCACGCTACGTGGACCAAAATTTCCATTGCCGAGGTTCAACTCTCATGCCAGCGGCGGAGGAGAGACGTTTCTATGGCTTACTCTCCAAGCCGACTTAGGGTAACGCGAGAGTACGTCTACTTCGCATTGTCGTCTTTGCAGGCTAACCCACTACGCGTCTCTGAAGACTCTCTAACCACCTGCGCGCGATCCATGCATGCACCGTCAGCGGAACAGCACGACAACGCCGGCGCTGATGGCGTGAATGCGCCGCAATCGTCCGTATAACTTCAATACCATTTCATTTTTCTATTAACCACCAGATTCGAGCTTGTATCGTACGTGTTTCGTACGCTGTGAGGACATCAAGAACACTACCTTCAAAATTGTGCCAAGAGACAAGTTGAAATACATGAGAAGCTGAAGAAGGCGAAGTGGACTAAAGGGCCCCTGTTTACATAATTATGCGCTGGGTTTTTATCACTAGTTTTGCCACAACTACAACGGCCTGCGTCGAACAATACGTTATTTGTGCACATAATTTAAGAAGAACAAAAATTATGCGTGGCTCTGCTATCGCAAACACCAGAGACCAGTGGAGCTGGGGGAAGACCAGTAAAGTAGTGCCAAACCGCGCACAAGACACGCGAGCGCCGGCAACGCGTGCCTACGGCATCCGCCAAAGGAGTCTACTATGGCGTCCGCGATTCGCGTCGCCAACGCCGTAGTAGACGCCGCGGTTTTCTCCAATCTGTATGGAGCGGCGGGTGAGGAGAACATCGAGGCCTCCTAGCAGCGTGAGAGGGCAAGCATCCGGGCCGCGTATAGCTAGCGTGCGCGCTCCTCCTTCTCCCCCGCTAGGCTCCACCCACCCTCGCCGCGTCGCTATGCTGCGCCATGCTATCTTTATACTCTGTTTTCACTCTCTCAGCTCTCTCTCCCCCAGCTGGACGAAGCTGCGCACGTCAAGCGAAACCCAGCGAGTTTCTAACAGTTCCACTGTAAAATTAAAGCAAGAATTACATCTGTTATATAAGGTTTTTGGACTACCGGGCCCTTGATGCCAATAAAAATCAACTCTGCCTGCGAGTGCTACGCTTCCTACGTCGACAAGTTTGGCTGTGTACCTCTGTGTTACGTATGAAGTAAACATATTTTTGAACATCTGTTTCAATCCTGCCCTAATCTTCAAGACAATGAAACCTTTTGCAAATTGATGACGGTGTATAGCGTTTTATGGCGCAAGGGCCAGATATGGCCATGCACCTGATGAGTTTTCAAAGAATAATTTATGAAATGAAGAAGTGGACTGCGAATGGTGGATGCAGCATGGCTGTAAGAAGGCCTAGAATCAGTCGCTGTAGCTTGCGTAAAGTATATCAGTAATAAAATGACAATGACTACAGATGTCCTAGAGGGACAGCTTTGTTGTAATTTATTGCTATATTCGATAGACCAAACTATTACTTTATAAAATGTTTACACTTATCTATTGCTTCATTCATTTTACTTCCTCAGTTTAAATTATATTTTTTCCAAATTGATTTTAACTACAGATTTCTGCATTTTTCTATACGCGCTACATTATTCTGGGTTTTATTTTGATTATAATATTTTTCAAAGAACCCTAACGCACATACTTGTAAAACGCCGCGCTTCTCGGCCAATCCACCGTAGTGTGTAAGAGCCATTGTTTGGAAACAAAAAAACTAAGACAGTAACTTGGTATTCTGAGCCCATACCATCCCAACATCTCTGTTATCCAAGAAAAGGAGGTTCTAACCTATAAACGTAATCAACTGTGAAATTTTCTCGTTCTAGAGAGAACGTAAGGAAGCCGAGTTCACCGATAAAGCTGGAGCAATGCGAAGACACATGCGACGACGATAAAGTTAAATACAAAGTAAACAAAGAGAGAGGGGAAAATGAAGCGAGCGAGGCGAGTAATGGAGACTTGCTGCCGCTTTAGGTGATTGTTTTGCCGCCTAGGTACGGAATTCCTAGGGCATCAAAAAAGGAAAGAAAAAAGAAATGTGTGAGCAACGTCCTTCGCGAACGACTTTCTCAAATGTCAATTTCTTTTTATCCCAGAAACAATCCGCAGATATAGAGCAGAGACAAGAAAGTGGGGGGAAATACAACTTACGATATGAATACAGCGCAGCTTCTATATATTGAAGGTACCTCGCGCTTTGAGTCGTGACGTCATACTCGAAGGCAGTAAGCCCATACATTTCAATGAAGAGAAACGGGCAATGCTTAGAACGACAATTTTTTTTTTTTTTCAATACATGGGTTGTGATGTCGCGGCCCGAAGTGCGTATTCTTTTGATTGCAGGACGATGGGGGCCACTAGCATTGCAACCCTATAAAGCTGAGACCACGCGAGCATACTTCAGGCAGTGCAAATATGTCCCATAAAAACAAAAACAGTCCACTCAAGTCACTAGGTCGGCAAAGAGTAAACTCGAAATGGCAAAGCGGAGAGACTGACTGAGAATATGCACAGAAAGTCGTACGAAGATTGAAGCTCGAAAACTGATGACGTACTTATCCGGCTGCTTTTAGGGGAAGTTTTCTCGCGTATGAGCCCTAGCATCGCCTAGGGCGGATTCCATTTCCCGCGGAGAGCCTGAGGCTTGCTTCGATCGGCAGCTTACTGCTTGACCGGGTGAACATAAAAACGAAAAAGAAGCATAACACGCGCAGAAGAAGAGTTTTCTTTGGGGAACTTCGACGCGGGTCAGCTCGCTTTTTATTTTAATATCTTTTTAAATTTTCATTCCTAGTCAGCGCTTCGACGTCTTCTTTTATATACTACCCACTTAATCTATTTCGAAGTACTGCCAAATTATTGAGGAATTCATGCAAGACACTGAAATTGGGCACTGAGCAAGCACAGTGTGATTTCCATTCTACTGTGCTCCAAGGCATTACTCCGAAGGGTGCAGGACTGTAGAGCTCAGTGATGCCCTGCGCATACGAAGCATGGGGTTGGCTCTGGTGCCAAGCAGGTTGAACGAATATTTGGGTTGAAACGTTTCTTTGGTTCGTCCACCTGAAATCATTTTTCCAACAGAAGTTGCTCTTGCGTTTTGGTTACTACCGCCAAACTGAGGTATAACGGCTTGCAGTATTGAAAGTCGATGCTTCGCTAACTTAATGCACACGCTCGCAACGACCACAGAGATGTTATAATAGCTATCACTAATATTTCGTATAAGGCTGAAATTTACAAATGGGCAATGTGCAGGCAGTTGGCAGGCGTATCGTAAGAAATAGCTTCCCTTGAATTTTGTGGTTCTACGTGCCAGAACCACGATTTGATTATGAGACACGCCGTAGTGGGGGACTCCGTATATATGGTGACCACCAGGGGATCCTTAACGTGCCCCCAATGCCTGAGACAAGGTTGTTGTTGCATTTCGCCCCCCTCGAAATGCGGCCGCTTCGGCGGGGATTTGATCCCGCGACCTCGTGCTTAGCTGTGCAGCAGCACAGCCACTAAGCCCCTGCGGCGGCTTAAAGAAACCGTTCTTGAAGTGTGGTTTCAAGTTATGACAAACAGAGCGTTATATAATAAAATAAAAGCTCTAAAATAGGTAGCAAATATCGCCAGGCATGCATGCACAGGCGCAGAAAGTCGTATTCGGAAGAGTATAATTCAGATCCGAAGAAACATAAATAAAGATGATGAAATGTAGTATAATTGCATTATATTTTTTAATTATTTGGATTATTTTTTCTCTGCATTGTCATACCTTATATGTTTTTCTAGACCCTCTATTTCTTTTATCCATGTCGACTTTCTTCAAGTGGACTTTTTTTTTATGTGCGTGCATCGACGTTGTATTCTTTCGCGTCGACTTTGATTGAGATCTTATTTTTCTTTGTGGCCAAGAGAACAGGTCAACCGATTCCGGAGATAGGGCAGTCTACGGTTCCAATGTGGTTCACTTATTTTTATATTGACGCCAATTATGCCCGTACCCTTTATTTCCATTATTTAATGACAAACTGTCCCTTCTTGTCTCGTCCAGACGTACATTTTGATAGCTTCTGCGACTCGCTACGACGTTCTGGATGTGCGAAAGAACCGTTCTTTGAGCAAGAGGCCAGATAGATGTCCAGATCCTACGTACACCCCACCCGTATATATGAAGTCGTCAAAATTGAGCTTGTTTTCAAAAGGCGGTGTCATGCAAGAAGAAAGAAAGAAAGAAAGAAAGAAAGAAAGAAAGAAAGAAAGAAAGAAAGAAAGAAAGAAAGAAAGAAAGGTAAGGCCGAGTGACGCTGGAAGTAATGTCCACTCGTCATCGTGATTTGGCCACCGTGGTAAACGTGGTTTCTCGTGCAATAAATTGGCAGCTGCCAAACCATCTCCCGAGGGGGCATTCACAACCCCGCGCAGACACCGAAAGGGCGTTCCCACAGAATGTGCGACTTGTCTTGGCTTCTTGACCCATGCCTCAACAGCATTGCCAATGTCGCGCGAGGCGGAGATGAATCTACGCGCACGCTGTTTGCACACTGCACTCCTCACCAAGGCACTCAGAACCCTGAGACCTACATTTACAAGGATGTCGACCGATGGTGTCGCGGGGAGGCAATGATTTATTTATTTATTTATTTATTTATTTATTTATTTATTTATTTATTTATTACCGAAGCATAGACACGGTTCGGCCGTCGTAGGGTGCCAGCTGCGCGCTGGTAAACAGGGCCGCGAGCGGCAGCATTATGAGCACTGGCATGTGAAGCAGACGACTGGGCGAAGTCGCCCACTGCGCGTGACTTTGCACTGCGGTTCTCAAGGCCTGACAAACCGAAAAAACGCATTTTATTGTGTCCGCTCTTGAGAAAGGTCGCCACTTGTACGAAGCAGGTCACATACACGGCATAAGCTTGTATAGACACCATGCACTGTTGAGATGGCGCAACGACGTTTTCATATTTCGCCCCAATATCGCCGACCCTGGCCGCTAGAGAGACGACGCAAACGATACGCCATTGCAAACGATAGTGGCTCACTTTTCATCACTCGTCTGAGTATTATGCACAATTGTTCGGGCTTGTGATATCAATCGCGAGCGTGTGCAGTCATATGCAGAGCATGCACGCTTGGACATTTTCACAACTCGGACAGTCTTGCCTCGCGATGAGCGATCGAAAGTGTCACGACGAATGTATGCATCATCTCTCCCGTTTTGCTTCCGCTACTCGTTAGGCTGTGTCGGCGGATTCTGTCCACTCTGAAAAGCTTCGGCGCAAGGACGACCACCCCTCATATTCGTTTCACTTGTAGGTGACGCGGCTGTCGTGCTTGCACAAACTGCACTGCACGGTTTCTACATGGAACACGAAACGACTGCAAATTGCGATGTAAATGCACCGAGCAAACCAAGTTCATTATGGCAAGCTAAGATGGGGAACTTCGACAGTTCTCCTGCAGATGTGATCTTGCTGTGCACGCGAACATTGTCGTGTATTTGATGCGTGTAGAATGGTGATGCAGCAATAAAATCAGGGACAAAGAGAAAGTATGTCTTCTTCTTTTTGCGTTTTTTTGGACGATTGTCCTTTTGTCGGCACCTTCCCGTTTTCTGTCTATTTCCTTCTTTTCTTTTTTTGCAATGTTTCGTCAATCTTATTGTCTTAAAAATTAGCCCCTATATTTAGTATTGGCCAATTCCCCACAGCTTGACACGACGAGAACCGGCTGTAGCGGCCGGTGCACGTGTAATGCAAGTATTGACGACGATTGTGAAGATGCCGTTGCCTTGGCATTCACCATCGATGCAGAGCAGACATATTCGTGTCCGAGACACATCCAGAGCTCGGAAGCGTAAGGAAGGAAAATATGCCCTCAAAGGGAACAGACTGAGTTACTGAGGGGACGGCAAATTGACGACTACAAATCCGCGTGTTCGCCTCCGGCGCCAAAGCTCCGGACTATATAGTCACACCTGCGGATGCAAAGACACACAATTTACATGGAACACGAAGCTCCTACGAATACATGGTTCCCTTATTTATGTTTGAACAACTAATCAAAAGCAAAGCAGCGTCGGAAACCTACGTACATTTGCCTGCGGACCACGCTTATTCAGGCCTTCGGAGGCCGCGATCGAAACCGATAAAACAGCTTCATCAGCACAAGTCATGTTTGCGTAAATGGCTGTGCACACAAGAACGAAACATGATTGTCCGTGTTTGGTTCCACGAGGTATATCGGCAACGCAGAACAGAAGAATCGATGGAAAGTAATCAATCAGCGTAGCTGGCGGCTGCGCTTCACCCGGTCCGGCCTACAGCCATTCCAAGAAGCGTCGCCGCTTGATGGCAGCACCGGTGCAAACTCATCCCGTGCCCGGGGCCCACACAGTAGATCGCATTTCGCATCGGCGCATGTAAACAGCCCACGGATCGCGGCTTGTGATATATGTGGGTGCGGCGAGACGATCGCGCATCAGCGCCCTCTTTCGCAAAGCATCTCTTACGCAAGTGCCTAGGCGACTGGACATCGCCACAGCTTTCGTTTCTTTATCACGCATGTCATGAATGGCGGTCACACGAACGGCGGCAAACGACCGAATGGTCTTACGTAATAAACGTTTCATGAACATGGGGCCTGAAGGGTATTGCCTTTCGTTTTGTGTGCGAAGAAAAGCATGGCACCAAGTTTTATTGCTTTTATATATATATGGGGGAGAGGGGGCAGGTTATATAGTTTTCGCAAGCACGCGATGACGCGTTGGCCTCTGCACCTACGAAAATTAGTGGATGTAAATGCTGCGAGCACCAGCCATGCGAGGGTACAACTTCTGTATCGATACTGTCACGGAGTAAGCCAGACACGCAGTCTCTTGCCCCAGAGGCAGCGACGTCGAACCAGAGTTAACAAGTGTTAACGTCATGGCGAGAGAAAGGAACCCTTCGACTGTGAAAAACAATTATTGGGTTCTTCAAGCGAAAGAAAGAAAGACCACACAATATAACACAAACAGAGGAAAGAATACAGGATGGTGTCATTCATAAGAACTACACGGTGGGCAAGGAGGGATGAATCGAAGCCTACGCGACGCCCAAAGACAGCTTTGTCGCTTTTGCTCGCGCGGTGAGCTTTCGCTAGCGTGAGGCCTCCGCTGCGGTCCAAGGAGTGACACCTATTTAGCGTTCGGATAGTTACTTGGCTGTTCATTGTTTTTAACTTCTACCGCCATCGCTCCTCCCTCTTCAATACCTCTCGTTTTGAGTTACCGCCACGGGTACTTTATCGTTCATCTTTCGCACAAGTTGATGAAAAATAAATATAGCATCGTTTTACAGATAAAAATTAAATAATGGGGTTTAACGTGCTAAAACCACTTTCTGATTATGAGGCACGCCGTAGTGGAGGACTCCGGAAATTTCGACCACCTGGGGATCTTTAACGTGCACCTAAATCTAAGTACACGGGTGTTTTCGCATTTCGCCCCCATCGAAATGCGGCCGCCGTGGCCGGGATCCGATCCCGCGACCTCGTGCTCAGCAGCCCAACGCCATAGCCAGTGAGCAACCACGGCGGGTGTTTTTACAGATACTTCAGCCAAACGTCGATGCAATTTCAGCAATGCTTTGTTGAACGGTGACACTGCTCGTGCGGATGTGCAGAGGACGAGTAACAAGTTCTGAAAATGAAACACGTGCTTTGTAAAGGTAAGTTCTTTTTTTATGTATAGTTCCATTCGGGTGAGCGTTAAGATCACCCGACTGCAGAGGCTTGCGCAGGCAGCACTTCGTATTGCGAATGTGACGCAAGGACATGCGGACATTCGGTTTATGGCATATTTAGTTCACGGTAACAAGCGCAGCTACCAGAAAGAAACAAAAAAATTAAGGAAGGAAAAGTTGGGGCAGGAAGCAGACAAAATTTGGATGAGGCTTAAGCTTCGCCGTTAAGAGTGAAACGCGATAGTATTCAAAGATCCCTGACTGTTTCTCGCGCTTCCAGACAACTGCAGTTTATGTAAAGGAATTGTTTACCGGGAAACGCTGGCGGCGAATGCTATGCACGAAGGCGAGTTTTCACGTAGAAGCGTGGCCTGTTGCATCGCACAGTCGCACAGTCGCATGGGCACAGTGCACAGTCGCGCCAAAAAAGTTACATCATTTTCAACTTTTTGTCATTGTTTCGCACTTTTAATATTTCAGTCTGAAAAGATTTACTAATAGAGAAGGCTGCGCTGTCGGTGTTCTGCTTCATGAAATTTGTTCGTCGGTTGTCATTCTCAAAATTCCGAGGAATAAATTTGTCAAGAATGTAAGACAACGTATGAACAACTTTAGTGATAAAATAGTGTAGTAATATAAACCGCATAAACCGCATGTCACATAGCAAGGCGTGGCGTATACATATACCTAAACATATGCGGGAATTTTCGCTCACGAGGAAGCCGGAGCAGGACGCCAACATCGGATTTTCTGCGACACGCGGCCCTTAAATGGGCCTACTGTTAACGTGCACACTAATGGATACGCTCTTCTGTTCAAACGCTCAAATCTCTCGTCTCTGGTTACGTAAGTCGTCCAGCAAGGAAACGACGCCGAGCTTTCACATCTGTTGTGAAAGAACCGGCAACATGCAATCGTTCCCTCGATGTGCGGGGAAAAAAAATACGAGCTGAGACACGCAGACAACTCACAGCGCTAACGACCACGGCTTCTATTTCATTTATTTTTTGTTGTTGAGCACATCACCATTGGCCCCGTTTAGAAACAAAGAATAGCTACGCTTTAGCTGTCTTTCTTAGTACCTCACTGCTGCGAGTAACATTCACGTCCTAAACAGTCTCACCCGAATACCCGAGTCACGTACGCTCCGAAAAACTCAAACACTTGAAAACTTTCTTTTTCGCTGTACCGTCCGTACAGAAATTTATCTCACTAAAAGCATGCAGTGTAGTGGAAACTAGTGCACGTGGCACATATCCAATCAGGAATGCACTGAGGAATAGTGGAATTAACCAACTGGCCCAAAACTTCCGCCTCGATTAACAACCATTTTCCACAGAACGAGCGCCAGCCAATCACGCAGAGTTTTCACCTGCCAGCATCCCCATGAGTCGAACTTTTGATTAGTTTTGGGCCCCTCTGCTTTGCAACACGTTGCGCGGTATTAAGGTGACAGAGGAGAATAAGCGTTGTGGTGCGCAGCCATTGCCCGGGAAGCTCCAGCAATCCTGCACATTAAGCTCAAACAGCGAAAACTTAGCGCAACTGCTTAGAGACAAAGATGGGGGAGGGGGAGGGAGGAAGCAGGGTAGTCAACGAATTAAAGTATGCGCGTAAAAGACAAATGTCTTACAAGGTTCCACCATTTGTCATTCTTCTAGCTGTCCGTAAACCTGAAAAAAGAAAGAAAAAACCATGGCTGTAAGGGCCCACCGAAAGCAAACGATGTGTGCTGTAGCGTTACCGCAGAGCATAGCTGATGTTGCAGTAATTTCTTACATTGTGCACTGAACCGAAAGACACAACGGTTCAGTTTTGTTGCGTGGATGGTAGGAATAAACAGAAATAGAAAGAAATAGAATCCTGGTAAGCTACATCTCGGAAACAACGACGCCGTGATAATTTGCGTTAGCACGGTGCAGGAGCCGCCGCCACTCGCTACTGTAAATCACTTCAACTTCATAGCACTAAATAATACAAGAAAATAGAAAGAAGGAAAGGAAAAAGAAAGAAAGCAAGAAAGAAAGAGAGAGAGAAGTAGATCAAGAAGTCGAAATAAATAAAAGGGAGGCAGAGGGGGAAGATAAACAGAGAATGGCGTTCGCAACAGGACCCGGTGTTTAGGGGTGAGTGCACGGCAATGTTCACTGCAAGTGCCTGCCTCTTCCCCGCAAGGGATGCAATATCGGCGCAGCGAGAATACCACAGCTACGCAGCCGCGCTGTCCTACTTACGACGAAACATGGTCTGGTGCAATTTGCCGTTCTCCTCCCCATATTTGTGGGGCGTTCGCTGGGGTACCGCGGCTCGCGACTTGGCGGACGTGCGCGGTAGAAGCGATTCCGCGGTCGTGTCCGACACGCGGCGCGAACACGCCGAGATAAGAACACCGAGAGGCGGAGACGGGCGCAGTGCGTAAGGTGCTGTCTGAGCACGTGTCTTGTCACCGTCGAATCACGCGAAGAGAGTATGAGAGAAGCCAGCCGATGCATGGCGCTCCACTCCCTTGTGCAGCGAGGTCCACGCGCGTGCACGCCCCATATGCACCGTACGTACCTCGCAGTGAACTTGGTTGCCGCGTGCTACATGCAAATGGACAGTGACAAATGAGCGGCGGAAGATGGGCGAGGGACGTCGGTGGCTGTTAAGATGTTGAGACCAACGTTGACACAAAACAGCCGCCTCTATCGGAAACCGCATTGTCGCTTGAGGTCCGCAAGGTGGAAGAGTTCTCCTATCGACTTCTGCTACTCTCACCTCATTTCTCCTTGCTGTGCCGGAACGGTGCAAAAGGCGCTCGAGGAGTGAGTGAATTTGCCTGAAGAGTAATGCTAGTATATACCTGATGAGAAACGCCATGTACCCCGTCATCGTCAAATCGGCAAAAAAGAAGAAAAGGAAAAAGCATCAAGGATTGATCATGCGCATGGACGAAGTGAAGTGTGCTATAACTGCCTGACGGGGGGCCATTGGAGCCAATCATTCTTTGGAAAGTATCCGCATGTTACTCTCAAGCTGAAGGACAGAGAGCGTGACGTCAATGAAGTATCAGGGCAATGTAAATTGTCCCAAACGATACCTTTCTAATTTACGGCTGTTATTGATAACTTTTAAAATATTGGGAGACAGTACTAAGTGGTGGAGGTCCATGATGCAAACAAGACGCAAGGCAGAGAGCCGCTGTAAGTTAACCAAACATTAAGCTCCATCCGGAACGTGAATTTTAAACAAATGCATCAAAGAACAATGCGACTCACCAGAAGCGCATACCAGCAAGGCACCTCCCGAAGCTTCTGCTGTGGGAAGTTAACACAAACGTCAATGTATCTATGCTTCGCCCGAAAGGCAAAGAATTGATAGCGATAGCAAGATATTAGACAATCACAAAAAGTAAGGTTCGTATATAATTTATTTGGCCGTGTAAATTTCAGTAAAGGTCCGCTCATTAACTAAACAAGCAAGGAAGACACACATGAGCAGATCTCCCCTGATGACCGCAAGCACTCGCAGTCACAATGCTGGCGTGTTCAGTAGGGCCAGCAGCGGGAAGTGCGTGTGCTTGTCCCAACGCCGACGTTTCCTGTTGCCGCTCGCTTCACCCTTTCAACTGTGCCGCACCTCTAAAATTTAGATCACGTGAACTACAACATTAGACGCGCGGGAATTCAGCGCGCAAGAAGCCACCAGCGTTTTCGGCTCGTCCTTGCATGCTCGCCCTTCACCCTGGTAACCACAGCAGGTGACATGCAACGTACGGCTCGCAGGCAGCCACGCCCAGTGCCGGCCGGGATAGGAGGAGTAGACGCACGCTCTCTTCTTTTAGCCCGACCATAGGGCAGCGCTGGTTCGCTCACGTGACATTCAACATTGGAGACGTGGGAAGACGCGACGTTCGCCCTCGCACCCGCAGCAGATCACATGACGACCACGACACGGGACTTTACTCGGGACAGCACGGCGGCGAGAACGGTGACGCCAACGGCGACGCAAAACGCGCCTCGAGTATTCATATATAATTGCGATTGCCATAAGAAGCATCGTCTGTAATGCTCACCTCTCCCCACGCGTAGTGTGGCGGCTCGACGGCCGGGAACTTGGAGGGTTGATATAAGGCCACGTTCCCCAAGAACCACTTGAAGAGCTCGCAGTTGAAACGCTTGCAAAGCTCTTTCTGTGCCGTCAGGTCACCGAGTTCCAGGTAATGGTAGTTCGGCTGCCGCCCATTTAGAGGTACTGCTTCCGTGAGCGATAGTCACTCACTGCAGAGAATACTACAATCATATTTATGATTGCTTGAAGATTGGCTTGAGGATATTCGTATGTCATTAAATGCTAGCAAGAGCGCGTTGCTTAAATACCTTAAATAAACCTGTTAATGTCTCCCTCGAATACCGTCAATCATCCCTCATCGTGATTTTATTAGGTTTTTATGCGTTATATACGATCCAAAGCTTAGCTGGCGCAACCACATATAACATGTAACATCCAAGGCAGCACGAGCTGTTCGCATGATTCGTAAACTGGGTAACAGCCGCTGTGGGCTACGCGGGGACCCTCTCATTGTGATTTATCGTACGTATGTTCGACCCATATTGGAATTTGGGTGCGTTTTATTCTCCGGTGGGCCAGCATACAAAATTAACCCCCTCGTTCTTCTGCAGCGAGAGGCTCTCCTGACTTGTCTTGGTTGGCCAAAATTTGTTGCTAATAATGTATTACATCAAAAAGCCCGATCGCCCACACTTGTTTGCAGATTCCCGCATCCTTATAATAAAAACATACTTAAACATTTACGCATCTTCATTGAGACGATCGTAGCGTGTATTTATTAAGGAAAGATTTGTGTTCTGTGAATAAACGTGGTCCCGTCTACATAATCCGCTAGCTCTTTTTTTTTTTTTTGCAGCCACAACTAGAACTAATAAAAGTTCAGATACGCGAGATCATTCCCTTCAAAAATCTAGTAAATACTACTAAGATTAAATGTGACGAAATATTTCCTTCCAATGCTAAACTTCTGCCCACTAGATATTTAAGCGGCTTATGTACCACACAACTGTACTACAACTGTAACTGCAACTGTACCACACGTTGTCTGAATAAACTCTTTGACTTTGACTTTGACTTATTACAATATCATTTAGCGCAATGAAAAACCAATAATGCAATAGCGACGGATGCATGAATTCGTGAAGAGAATGTGAGTGTAGCCATTTTTTTCTGAGACGCTGTACAGGTCGTATTCAATGCAACTTCCTGGTTTCACACCCACATTTCAAGCGGAATTATTAGTAATTACTTTAGCTCTTCGAAAGCTTCATGTGAATTCTTTGACAGCTGCAATAGTGAGCGATTCGTTGTCAGTGTGCACAGCATTCACCTCATCTTCAAATAGTACTGTATTGAATGAAATTGAAGCATTAATCCTTTCTACCTTACGTCTGATACGTTTGATATGGGTACCAGGTCACCGTGGTTTGTTATTAAATGAAGTGGCCGACACATTTGCATTAATCCTTTCTACCTTACGTCTGATACGCTTGATATGGGTACCAGGTAACCCTGGTTTGTTATTAAATGAAGTGGCCGACATATTTGCACATATATCCCTAGATGGACTAGTCATCTATGTTCTGCCGACTTCTCCCTATATCACTGCGGTTATGCTTAGAAAATTATCCCTTAAGATATTCTAAAAACTAGACGTTCCATATAAAAGACTTAAACCATTTGCTCTACCCTTGGGACAATCAATGGTGTCCCACAAGTATACTGGAAATCTCTCTCACAAAATTACGATGCCGTATTTCACCTGTAAATTTTTACCTATACAGGTCTGGTCTGGCGCGGTCCCCTCTCTCATTTCTGCAAACAACCTGAAACCATTCATCATTCTTCATCAACCTGCCGCCTATTCGCAGTCCAGAGAAAGAAATACTTCCAAATTCCATTCCAAAAATTAGGCATTGTTATAAAAACGAAAAACATTCTCTCCTTTGGGGTGTCTACATTGAATTTTAGCCACAGTAACTTATGCATGACCATATGCGAGTTCCTTGGTGACAAGGAAAATACCTAGTTAATTTACTGATTTATTATTTATTATTTTACAAAATTCCAATTAAATTGGTTAAAATTTATTACCTTCGAGCTCGCTCTACTTTGAAAAACACACGCTGTCCTATCAGCTTTTTCCGTTTAACTGACGGCTTCTTGGCCCCGTAGAAGGTACGCGCCGTGGTACAGGAACCAAGCAAGCGAGCGGGAAAAACAAAGTAGCTATCAAAGCACTTCAAGCATTTTTTTTTTCTAGAGAGGAGTGCTCAATTATTGACCAATGGTAGCGCCCCGCTAGTCCTTGCCAAGCTATAACTTCCTATTCTTGTTCGGCCTGTATTGGCGCATTGATTCGGTCATTTATTTCGCCTTCCGCGAGCTCCAGAATTGCGGCAGTTTGGTTATGAGAGTCAGCGGCCGAGAAGAAGGCTCGGGCGGCTCGCACAGCATGCTTTCCTTCCGCCGTCCACCCCTTCCTCGCAGTTCCAGGCTAACTGCAAGAAAACGGCGCCCCTATAACGTCGCATTATAGGCGTGCCAGTGTCCCCCCCCCCCCCCTCCCGAACTCCTTTTCGGTTCCGGTAAGTTCCCGCTTTTACGAGCGTCCCATATACGATGCTGAAATCGGCGAAACGGAAGGGACCGAGTTTCCGCTAGGAAGAAAAAAGAAAGAAAACTAAAAAAGTCATATAGAAAAGAACAGTCACGCAGCAGCCTGCGCTATTCCGATAAAGGCTGTTGGGTCAGCGCGACTAAAGAAAGTAAAAGGTTGGGGCTAGCTGGTGAGATCTCATGATTAAAACGCACCGCTCAAAGGGCGAGAGGTTGTGAGAACCGCTGTACGAAAGCAAGGAAGCCGGGTTGCTTCGGAATGTTTCGTTACTTATACAAAGCGCTATATAGAGATGAATAAAAGCACAGAGCACAAAACATCAAGAAGGCTGTTCAAAAGGAAAGAAGGTCTGGCTAGTGGGGGACGCTTGATTACTCGAAACAGCTAGAGATATACAGAAAGAGGGACAAAGAGAAACAGGAGAGCGAAGACAGGTTGACGAGAACAGTCCTACCGTTGAGTACCCTGTTACTGGGTGAAGGGCAGATGAAGCAAAATAAAGTGAATCGAAGATGGAAAAGAAGAATCAGAGACACTTCAGTCTGATGAGAGCGCGCAATAAACCCTGTGAAATAGCGGTAATAATAAACAAGTGCCTTCATGAAATTCATGCATTTTCGAGTGCTTTCTCCATGATTAGTTCGCCGTGGCGAAGCCCACGCACCGTATAGGCTTTGAAGATGAATGAACGATTGATGTTTAATGGCGCAAGGGCCAGGTATGGCCAAAGAGCGCCATGCTAGTGTTAATGAGTTCGCAGTGGACTGATGGGTTCTGTGAAGTTAATGTGACGTGGCTGTAAAGGGGCCTAAAAGAATTGATGTAAATTCCATAAAATCTACGTGTAATAACATTATGGCAATTATTATTGACGTGTACTGTGAACATTAAAATTCATTGAGAAAGAATTATGCAATATATAAAATATGTGATATGCTAAAATTGTCTAGAGCACTACTGCCTCATTAGAGCCCTTGAAAGCCAAGCGCCTAGAGGCATGTACTATACAAAGAAAACTCGTTGCGGCATCCTCTGGAAAGAGGATGCGCTACGAAATTAATGGGCTTGTAACATGCAGCACAACATCATTCAAGAAAGCGAGGACTGATTTGGTCTTAAAAAGCGGTTCTTCACCAAGAAATATAGCCGGATGCAGAGGGACGCAATGGCGGCATGCAAAAGGAAAATGTTTCCTCCTGTCTCTTTCAGCTTCCCGGCTCTCCAGGAAGACGGGGAGGACGGTCAGCCTGTCGCCACATCTACCACAGGTTGGAGGCTCGTTACCGGTCGAGAGAAAGTTGAGTGCCAAATGTGTGTCCTATTCGTAGTCTAGTGAATAGGACATCTGTGCTTCGTGTTTTCGTAGTTGGGTGCCAGAAACTTAACTTCGGCTTAATTAGGTGAAGCTTATTACTCGTTTCTGTGTCCCACAAGCGTTGCCAGTGGCTTCGCAGTTTGTTTCTTAGGAAAGGCTTCATGTCTGTGGTAGGAACCGCAGCAGAACGAATACCCTGCGATGCTATTGATTTGGTGATCTCGTCAGCAAGCACATTTCCCTCGATTTCTCTATGGCCAGAAATCCAGCATATTATTACATGTCTATGTGATAAAAGGATGTTGCATAAGAGTGAGTAGAGTTCATTGAAGACAGGATTTGTATGCTTTTGTAAAGAAGTGAGTGCTTTTCCAAGACTTAACGAGTGAGTGAGACTTAACGAGTGTGAGGGCAATTGGGCGGTAACTTGTTACTAATGTGGGATCTTTGCCCTGTTTCAGAATCGTAACGACAATAGCTTCTTTCCATGCGGTAGGGAGGTACCCCGCAGCCCATATACCGCTAAAAAGTGCTAGCAGAGTAATTTGAGTATAACTGGGGAGATGTTTAGTCATGTCCGGTCCAGGTGCAAATCTGTGACATGCAGCCAGGGAGGCTCTCAACTTGGCAATGTTGAAAGGGGCGTTAAAGGGTTCGTTCTGTCTGCATTTGCGGTCGATAGCCTTGCGTTCTGCTACTTGTTAGTGTTTGAGGAAAGCCATGGACTAATAATCAGAACTGGAAACGCACTGGAAGTGTTCGCCAAGGGTGTCAGCTCGGTCTCCCAAGCACTTCGCTTTACCGTTCACTAGGAGCAACGGATGAATTTCTTGTCCCTTTAGCCTTTTCAGCCCATCCCATACTTTAGCTTCTTGAGTATACGAATTTATAGCTGCAAGGAACCTTTGCCAGCTTGCCCTCTTTGCTGTCGTCGCGTCATTCGTCCCTGTGATCTAACCTGTTTAAATTCTATTAGATTTTTGGCTGTAGGACTTTCACGTAGTTTGCTCCAAGCTTTATTTTGCCTCTTGCGTGCCTCTCTACAATCGTCATTCCACCAGGGGACCCGTCTTTGAATGAAGTGCCTCTTGTTTGCGGAATGAACTTTTCAGCGGCGTCAATGATAAAAGCGGTGAATTATGAAACAGCATGATCTATGGTAAAATTATCTATAAAATCCCGTGATATGTGGGTGGATTCTCTATAACGTTCCCAGTCAGCTGAGGCCAGTTTCCAGCTAGCGAAGTGTAGAGGGAAGTCATGTTTGTGTACGAAGGTCAGCGTTACTGGGAAGTGATCACTTCCGAATGAATCTTTAATTACAAACCATTCTAAATCAGGAAAGATAGTAGCGGAGCCGATCACCAGGCCTATTGATGAGCACGAGTTATGATGTGGATTATAATACGTTGGTTGTTTCTTATTAAATATGCACGCACCAGATGTTAAAAGGGAATTTTCAATGAGTCGACCACTCGCTTCGCATCGTGAGTCTCCCCACATCGTGTTATGAGCGTTAAAATCTCCCACGAGTATGTAAGGCTCGGGAAGCTGATCAATGATATTATAAAAGACTGTCTTTTTGAGATAATGGCTCGGGGGTATATAAATGGTGCATACAGTGACCAACTTATTAAAGAGAATGGCTCGAAGTGACACTGCCTCAAGGGGTGTCTGAAGGGCGCCGTGTCGGCAAGCTACCGCCTTGTGAGCTACTATTGCTACACCGCCGGAGGCATTAGCCTCGTCATGGTCTTTTCGGAAGATGTTATGGTTTCGAAGAAAATTTGTCTTGGTAGGTTTGAGATGTGTCTCTTGAACACACAGCAACTTGGGATTGTGTTTGTGTAGTAGTTCTCTGATGTTGTCGAGGTTATGTAGAAGTCCTCGTACATTGCACTGTAGTATTTGTGTTTCCATCATGAGAAATCTGTTTGGTGCTGTGTGTTTAAGAGACTGAGATTAGTTCAACGGGCCCTTTGGAGGCGCCGTGACGCGGGCTTTGTCTTTTTTGGAGCGGTCGAGAGAGGCTCGCCTCTCCTTTGGCGCTGGTGGCGCCGCCTGGCTGGTCGTTGTGTCCATCGCCTCTTGCGAGGCGCTTGACACGCGCTCTTCCGAGCGCTTTGTTTGACATGAAGGCCTCGGCACGTTGGACGAGACCTTTGAGGCCACTTGCCCGGAGGTGGATGGCCCCTTCTGCTGGGATGGTGGAGCAACGCTAGCTGCAACCGCTGCGGGGACAGATGCCGTAACGGCCGACTTACTGCTTGTGGGTTGAACAGCCGGAAGCCGTTGTGGCGCTGCCCCTTGACGCGTCACATCGGGAAAGGTGTTCTTAGGCAGGTATGAAACCCTCCTGCGTGCCTCCTTGACAGTTATGTTTTCCTTTACTTTTATTTTCGCAATTTATTTCTCTTTTTTCCAGGATGAGCACGACCACGAGTATGCGGCGTGCTCCCCTTCACAGTTTACACAATGGAGAGTGTTCTCGCACGCTTCGGAGGTATGTTCATGGGCACTGCATTTCACACAGGTTTGACGGCCTCGGCAGCTCTGCGAACTGTGGCCGAAACGTTGGCATTTGAAACATCTGAGCGGATTGGGCACGTATGGCCCTAACACGGAGCTTGATGTACCCGGCCTCGATTGACTCGGCCAGGATGCTTGAACCGAAGGTGAATATCAAGTGCTTGGTTTAGATTTCTTTGCCATCTCGCCTCATCTTAATTCTTCTGACATTGATCACATTTGGCTCAATGAAGCCCTCCAGGAGTTCCGCTTCAGTTAGCTCCAACAGATCATCATCTGAAACTACGCCACGGGTGGTATTCATCGTATGGTGCGGGGTTACAATTACTTGGGTTTCCCCAAATGGCACTAGTTTCGGCTGTTTCTCGTATTGCTTCTGATCGCGGAGCTCCAGGAGGTGATCACCGCTTGCCATCCTCGTCGCCTTATAACTGGGACCAAGAACATCAGTCAAAGACTTTGATACAAGGAAAGGTGAAATGGTGCGCACTGCTTTGTCGGGTTTTTCCGAATGAACCACACGGAAACGTGGGAAGTTGTGGACTTGTCGTCCGAAAAACTGAAAGACATCTTCGGTGCGCCCTCGTTTCTGGGGGCGATCAGGGAGTTTAGAAAAAGCTTTTTCCATAAGTATACATGGGGTTTTCAGCCCTGATGCCGACCACCCACCATGGAGCCCAACAGGGGGACGTGACAGAAGTTCCTGCAAGAGAAACCCTGCCAACGCCAGCCGTACATCGCTGCTATAACCAAATACAGCATAACCAAGGCTGGCTAGCCACACAAGGTTAACCCTCGCGCACCCGAAAATTCGGAAGTGAGGAGAAGTGAAGACAGGAAAGATTAAAAATTGGAGGACGCTTATGCTTCGCCTTCAAGAGTGGAACGCGATAGCATTATCACACCCCGCTCGCACCGCCCACACATTCGGTCGGCATGCTCTTGACGAGACGAAGGGGAGAAGCGGGCGACTGGCGCGCCACCTGTCGGGGCAGCACCGTACATGGCGAGGAGGGGGTCTTCTGTGTTTGCCGCAAGATGACTCTGCGTGTGCGCCAAGCTCAGAAGAAATGAAGCGGAAAAGTACTTCGCTACTCGTTTAACTGCGACTTCTGTAATTTACATGCTCATAATTACCGATATACGCCGCAGTATAACTTTCTACAGCACGTTTCTAAGGCAACACCGCATTCACTAGAGGCGCTTTTGTCCCGTTTGAACCATCGAACTCTTGGCTGAGTGGTAGCGTCTCCGTATCACATTCCGGAGACCCTGATTCGATTCCCACCCAGCCCATTTTGCAAGTTGTTTTTAGTTATGAATTGCCTTTCGGAATTTTTCGCTCACGACCAACACCGCCGACGCCGACGACACCGGCTTTTCTCCGACACGAGCTCCTTAACGCTGTCGCGTTAAAAAGGGGAGAGCGAAAGACGAAGATTGGAGAGGAGGACAGGAAAACGTGACTGCCGATTTCCCCCAGGTGGGTCAGCCTGGAGGTGCCGTCTACGTGAAGCCGAGGCCAAAGAGAGGTGTGTTGCCGCCATCGAGGGGCCGTAAAGGTCCAAACACCCGGCATTGGCTCAACCCCCAGGATCCTCTTTTCCCCGGACACGGCTACACGCGGGAGGGTCCAACCCTCGTGTGCTCGGGTACGGGGTGTCGCAACACACCAAACGCCTGCTGACGCAGACGTCCCTGCGGCGATGCCTTGCAGACGACGCGATGGTTGTGCGCGAAGGGAAATTAGTAACGCAAAATAAAAACAAGAATCGTGAAACGAGTCCACAAATAATTGCCGTCGCTCTCGACGTCATTCCTTTTTCCGTGGACAGAGCAGCCAAGCAAAGCACTGCGTGCGCCAGTTCCAAGCGTGACGTCGGGTTGGAGCTGTAGGCTCGCAGGAGGAAGTTTTCGGGCCCTCGTTGCCGATGAAAGCATCTGCATAATCGACTCACTACACGATATAGAGTTAAGAAGCCGTCGAAGCAGGAGCGTTTAATCTTGTCCATCTCTCGCCATGCGCAAATGAATCAACGACAACATGCACCGTATGGCGCGTATTCTCCTGGCAACGACGATGAAGCCCAAGCTACTATTTGGCAAGTGTTTCACTTCTGCCAAGTGAGACAAATTATTTGGCTTAGCGCATGTGACGAGAATAGACACTAAATGAAATTCTCAAACCTCGTCTATGCATCTGCGAGCAATCACTTCGGTATTTTCATTATTTATGGAGTAAAGGAAGTACGACATTAAAGATATAACCAGATTCGGTACCTCGTGTCGGTGCGCGATATGTTGAACAAAGAAAAATGAAGTAAACAAAGGTTGCGCACAGCCATTTATCTTTCCGCAGTTGCTTCCCTGTCAATACCCTTCAGAATGAGAAGATGGATGAGAGAATGAGAAGTCTGTGAAGTTAAACTTGTGTTGTTACGTGAAGTGCTCTACCGGGGTACGCACCTTGCATCAGTGACGCGGCTTGAACTACCTTGAATAACTTGAAGACATTGCCGTTAAAAATCCGCTAGTCAGCGCAATCTGCAGTAAATTCACAGGCCAGCAGCCAGCTGCAATTTTGACAGCCTCAGCCTGTATCTTCTCACTTTGACTTTAACGCGTTTGCTTACTTGCTATACGAAGCAAGTGTGGTCATTAGCAATGACGGAAATCATTTCAGTGGACAAGAAGAAACGTGGACGGCATATCGCGTACGTGACGCGACGCACGAGAAGCAAGGGAAGTTTTTCTGTTATCTGCTTTGCATTCGGCGCGCGCAGGCTGTATACATTGCTCGCCGCTTCTTTACACGGTAGCAATACACGATCTTGACCCCAGCGCCGCGTTAGTCATTGCCGTACGCCTCTGTTTACGTGCACTGTTCCCAAACAAACTACCGCAACTTTCAGCCAACCTACTGCCTTCATACTGATCTTTGCCTGAAATATCAATCCAATTTTCTTTTAACTTTAGTTACACTAGTGTCAGTAACGTGCGTATATGACGTGGATGTACCTTTCATAACGTGTTGGCTCTTGGTGTATATAGTATTTAGCTACTCCTGTGTAATAAATCTTTCAGATGATAGAGAGTATCATCCCTGTTCTTTCCCGTTCTTTCTTTGTCTCAATCTCGCTTTGCATAGCATTATGTCAGTTACCCTTAAAATGCGAAAATGTGCAGCTTTATGGATAGTGTTATCGGGTTTATAATGCAGAAGTGGACTGCTTGATATATATTTCCTGTGAATACCATTTGAATCTACTAGGACTACAGTGCCAACGGGCAGTGCGGTATGCGGCCGCGTCGCACGCACCACGCACACCTTGCTCCAGTGCTTGGCGATGTAGTCCGCCAGGGGCTTCTTCAGCTGCTCTGCACGGGCGCGGCATTGGGAGGAGCGAGACAAAGGAGTCGGCGGGGTTTGAGGAGCGCAAGTGAAGCTTTCTTTCCGAGAAATCCGTCTAAGTTTTTTCCGTTCACTTCCCTCAGCACCCACTCTTTGGACTAATACAGCCCCGGTTATCTGTCCTACGCATTACACGAGCTGTCCAACTCAATTACTCGCTCTCTCTTAACCTAAACTAAAATATTGGCTATCCCTTCTTGTTCTCTAATCGACGTCGCTGTATTTCCTGCTCTTAATGCTATTTTTATTCAATCGCTCGTTGCGCAGCCCTTGGGCAATGAGTTACACTGCACTGACTAAGCGTTAACGTGCACTACGCGAGGCCATGCCGAACGGGAATACGCAGCAGGTGAGTGAAAAAAATGATAATAAATGCATCTCGTTACCAAGCTTCAAGTCACAATAAAGCTTTTCCGCCCGCTTTGCTGGAGCTTTACAATGCGCTGCCACATTTTCCGTGAACTAAATTGAAGGAGAAAATAAAAGCAGCACAGAGGTATTTATTTTTACACTTTTGAAGAACGCAATTATGCTTACCAGGGGCAAGTAAAGCAGCCCAAGCTCTGTGAAGTGGCTTCAACACAATTTCCTAGATTGTTTTTCATACGCCATCATTTTTCCCAAGCCAGCCTTTCTTCTAGAGATGGAGGTAATTAGGGTCGAATCGAACGAGAGCTGATGCAGCAGGAGAGATTGTAAAAAAGAGGAAATAAAAGCATGATTGATTTATCCCACACCCCGAGCGTGGTAAAAGTTCTTCTTACGCTTAACTCCACTGAATGCATTAAATGCAATAAGCACGAGTCAAATGAAAACGAGGAGGCAATCGTAATATTACCTTGGCTTCGTTTACGGTCACGTTTATGACCACAAGTGAGAAAAGGGGGGACGTGGATCACAGCGAAGTAATTATGCCATATTTCATTGGCTTTATTCGATTATTAACGGCGCGAGACGAAGGTGGCACAGCGCTGAAACAAGGCGCCCATGAAGGTGAGACTTACTCGAAACTATACACTTCACCACGCCATTTAAGCACTTAATTTAACATTCTCCAAAAAAAAAGGCATTCCTCAAGTTATGCTCTACGGGAAATAAGGGAAACAGGAGCCAAATTTTCAAAGCTTTTCTTTCATACGGGCTGTTTGAAATTAGCCGGTTGCTTGAACACCATGACTGGCCGGCACATGGTCTTACGAAACAGTTCTGGCGTAAGAACTCTCTTGCGAATACGGGAATACGGAACCCGAAGCTAAAATAAAAAAAAAAACACGGGTCGTCTATCCATATAAATAGATGTCAACGCTGCACCCTTAGTGCGACTCATGCGCAATTAAATGATGGTCTCTGAGAGGCGCTATAATTTGTGAAGTTCACATAACGTTTTCAGGCCCCAAGAGGTCGAAACCGAGTGAAGAAGAGCCTGACATAGTTTAAGCGACAAGTAAAGACCAACGTTGCCCTTTAAATTCGTGATTTCGTTGAAATAGTATAAGAGTCTGTTGTTTGCCTTGTTGGTACATACTTTTAGAAACGATGGAACCCGAACCGGTATTTGTTTAGGCTCACTCACTCACTCACTCAGATCACCGACCGGATAACGACAAAATTTAGGTGAGTGTCAAATGCAGTGAACATTGAAAAAACTTCGAATGCAGTAGTCATTTTGCCTCTTAATAAGCTACACAGGTATAGACAGTATACGCGCATCGAACAAATGATATCACGTAAACACCAATAAAACAAGCATAAACACATGTAAACGGTACTTTCTCTTGAAACAGCGCCGGAGCGGTAGCACAAATTTTTATTACAAATCACGATTATCACCCGAGGCAGTGGTCCCTCGATAAAGCCAGTGTTTCTTGATCGCTAAGTTAAATAGGTAAATAATGAAAGCCTTACCGAAAGATTCTCGTTCGTTCCTGCGCACGCAATAAATCACATACATACGCGCACGCGCACAAGCACACACGCACGCATGCATGCACGAAATGGTGCGATTCAGCAATCTCTACTCTTCGGCGTGCACCTCCTAGGCGTATTATGACAATCTTGCCGTCCTTCCCCAGTAAACAGTTCACTGCGTTATTTCAGTCATTTAGGAGACATCGTGAAAGACACTTATGATCCCTTCCTGAAGAAGATCCTTGCCTGACGCTCCCCCTAAAGCCGCGTTGTCGCGCCATACATTGTATCACCGGTCGCTTGGGCTCGCTCCTCCAGCTTTGTAAGGACGAAAAACCTGTGACCGCACCGTCTAGCGACCAAAGCTCTTTTTTTTCATATCCGGTGAAAAGACCACACAAAACGATTCGAGGCGACAAGGCGCCAAGCAGATACGAATAAACCAAAGAACGAGAAAGAAACCAACATGACACAAGGAAAACGGTAGATAAGGGAGAGGGACGAGGCGGGTGATTTTTTGTTTGTTTGTTTGCATTTTCCACTTGCCACATTTGCTGCTGCTATAGTGGAAGAGAGGCTCCCGCGGCCAGGTCACAGCGATCACCCTCCAGTTTAAGAGATAATCGCTCCAGCAGCTGTCGCTAATGCAACCGTACGGGCCCCGCGCGGTGATCGGATTGTCTTCGGTGGCCGTGGTGCCGTTTTTATGGATCCGTATCCGCCATCTCCGGAAGCAAAGGCTCCCTCTTCTTACTTTCGTCCTCTCGATGGTGTCCTGTGTTGACACCGTTGGTGTAACGTTGCCTTTTATTCCATCTATACTGCGTGTTATTTCTTCCTCTCCGTAATCGCGCACATTATTTGTCGCCCGGTTACCCCCTCCCCCCCCCCCGCCCCCGCCGACCTTTATCTGCTGCTTCGCCGCCAAGCGTGCCTCGGCATACAACGTACATCTCGCCATGTACTATACGTAGGAAGGAAACACGTTCTTGTTTTGTTCTCGCAGGAATGTCAAAGGAACAAAACGATATGTGTTGCTGACCTCGATCCTTCTCCGAGCGAACGAAACAGGATACGATAAGAAGAGTCGATAGAGAATGGAGCCCGAAGGTTGATTCTGCTTTTATCGGCCGCATCGTCATTTTCGCTTCTTCCTCGACGCATACTGCCGGCTGATGATAAGGGTAGCACTTTCGCTCAACTGAGAGCCCGGATGCCTGCATGTCGTTATAAACATTTTGTGCGCAATAGGACCAGATAAAGAGAGAGAGAGACAGAGAGAGAGAGAGCGTATCCGTGCGTGTCTTCACGCAAAGGGAACTTGCAAGCTTTGTCAGGTTTGTCTTCCAAGACGAAGATTAGTTTAACGGACCATTGCCTTTGTCCGCAAAGACATAAAGTCTGGAGTTTTACGTTTTAAAACCGCAGTATCGCCATGAGGCAGGCCGTAAAGGCTCCCGGTAAATTTTGACCACCTGGGTTTCCTTAACGTGCGCCCAATGCACGGCACACAGGTGCATGCAAAGACACAGGTGTACCATCAAGCACATTGGTGAGCACAGATTCTTCAAATGTGAACCCTTGCGAGAAACGGTCATAACAAGTGAAGAAGTTCAGAACTGCCCGAATAGGGAAGATAAGAATTGCATTATTTTGTTTTTTATGCGGGGCCAGGGTGTTTTACGATTGCATTCCTGGAGCGAATTGATCCCTCTCCTAAAAGCTTACGACTAAATGGTGGGCCCTTCTGGTACAGCACTGTTACGTTTCGCCTACAACGCGCGGTAATGCCGGCGCGGATGCAACGGACGCCGGGGCTTCGTTCAAAGCGGCGGACATTTTGGCCCGTGCGACGCCGCCGCAACGCTTCCCCGCCAAGCGTGTCCAGGCGTGTTTCAGTGCCACGTGTCTTCGTGTGTGCGTGTGTGTGTGTGTGCCCTCGCTTGTCAAAGCGCGGCAGCCGGGGAGCGGAGTTCCCCGAATGAGGAGCCTGGAGGTCTCTCGGCTCAACCGTTCGCGCCGTCGTGTGGGCGGGTTGGCGATGCGTCACTGCACTCGGTTCAGCAGGACTCTCGGCTCGACCGTGCGCTCCGTCGTGGGCTCATGCTCCGCCGTCCCGTGACCTTCATCCCGTGACCTTCATCCCGTGACCTTCCCTTTTGGACCGCGACGCCGAGAGTATAAGAGCAGCTGCCCCCGGACGCCAGGAGAGAGGCTCCGATTTGTACTGTTGAGTTACGTGCTCTCCCGTCTCTCCACTTCGGTCGACCTGACCGGCCGCTCTTTTGCTATGTTAGAATAAACAAGTTGTTCTGTTACCAGTCTTCTCTTGCTTTGCCGGGACCTTCGGATGCTTCCAGTGCCCCAGGCCGCCAGGCCAACGCTACCCTTGGGGCTTGCGACCCATTGGCAATAACGGGCGTCAGCACCGAGACCCCAACAACTCGTGCCAGCGGTGCGATTCCAACATCTGGTTGCCAGCGGTGAGATCGCGACAACGGAGGCCAGCCGCGAAGAGATGCGGTTGAATGTATGCTGAGCAGCACAACGACCTTTCGGGAGCAGTGCAACGAGCCCTGTGTGACGACTGGTTGCCTGCAGCGGAACGACTGCGCTGAAGTCTTGGCTGCAAGGTTTGGTGAGTGCGGGACTTTCTTCTTCTGAGTTTTGCCAGGCTTTTGTTAGTGTTAGAAACAGAGCTGGTAATTGTGGTTGTCGTTGCTACCGGGTTAGTTTGCGGCAAGACAATAGTGGACAGTAGAGAAAGCAGCATTCAGAGCAGCCATGGATTTGAAGTCGTTGCGCAAACCGAAATTGCTGGAGCTTGCAAGAAAGTTGGGTCTGGATGTCTCAGACAAACTCAGAAAACCAGAACTGCTAAGGGCTATTCTTGAGTTAGAAGCTGAGGATGACGAGCTGTCGGAATGCCTTGAGACCATTGAGGAGAGGGAGACGGCAAAAAGACAGGAGCGTGAACTTAAAGAACAGAAAGAGAAAGAGGAGCGCGAACGTAAAGAACAGATAGAACGAGAGCAACAAGAGAAAGAAAGAGAGCGCGACCGTCAACACGCTTTGGAAATGAAGCGTCTCGAGTTAGAGATGGAACGCGCTCGTAATGGAAGTCAGGCACACGGTGCAGGAGAACGAGTATTGTTCAAAATGACTGACCTGATGCGGCCGTTTAAGCTTGGAGAGGACATTGGTTTGTTCCTGGTTAACTTTGAGCGAACGTGCGAGAAGCAGGGGTTCTCTCGGGAAACGTGGCCACAGCGCTTGCTCACTTTTCTACCCGGCGAGGCGGCCGACGTAGTCGCTCGCTTGGAGAGAGAGGAGGCAGAGGATTTCGACAAAGTGAAATCGAGTCTGCTAAAAAAGTACCGGCTGTCAGCGGAGGCGTTCCGTCGGAAGTTTCGGGAAAATGAGAAAGGCAAAAGTGAGTCATATACAGAGTTTGCCTACAGGCTTATGTCAAACATGCAGGAGTGGCTCAAAGAAGAGAAAGCGTTTGGTGACCACGAGAAAGTTCTGCAGTGTTTCGGGCTAGAACAGTTTTATAGTCGGTTACCTGAGAACGTGCGGTACTGGGTCTTGGATAGGCCAGACGTTAGTACGGTGGCTAGAGCCGCTGAGCTAGCCGAGGAGTTTGTGACGCGTCGGGCTCGCGGAGCTAAGGACGGTCAAAAGGGTGAATTTGGCTCCAAGTTTGAGAGGCCGAAGTTCACACCCATGAGAGCAAAGGGGGATACACGTAGTGCGGATGCGAGTGAAAGCAGTCCGACCGAACGTAAGGAGACGGCGGCAACCGAAGCCGAACGCAGAAAGCGGTTCGAGGCAAGGCAAGCGCGCCTGTGTTATACGTGCCAGAAGCCGGGTCACTTTTCGGCGCAGTGCCCAGAAACAAAACCAAAAGTCGTGTTTTTTTCATTAGGCAGCACTGACGAGAACATCAAGCTTCTCGAGCCTTACATGCGAGACCTCCTCGTGAACGGGAAAGAGTGCCGAGTGCTTCGCGATTCCGCAGCTACAATGGATGTAGTTCACCCCTCTTACGTAGAACCCGATATGTTCACGGGCGAGTGCGCATGGATCAAGCAAGCAGTGGAAGCTCATAGCGTGTGTCTGCCGGTAGCAAAAGTGCTTATTGAAGGACCTTTCGGAGCACTTGAGACGGAGGCCGCAGTGTCATCTATGCTGCCCCCCAGTACCCGTACCTATTTTCAAACAGGTCCGATCACCTCCTGCGCGAGAAGGGGCTTTTGTTTGGTGAGGCTAGCGTTCAGGCCTTAACCAGATCGAAGGTTCGGGAGCTCGCTGCAAAGGCGGTAGTTGCGGGGCCGACGTTGTTGAACGATGAAAAAGGGTCAGAGGCGCAGCCAGCTGGTATTCAGAGCACGCCCGAACGGGATAAACTTGAGCCTGTAGCGTTAAAGGCACCAGATACTGGAGAGGAAATTCCCGATGCGGGAAAGTTAGAAGAGCTTCCGGTCGAGCTTCCGGGACTAGGCTCAGTGACGAACAGGAAAGACACCGATCAAGTCATTAGTGACTTAATAAGTAAAGCATCGCTGTCGCCTGAGCAGAAAACAGAACTACACCAGCTCTTACAAGAGTTTCAAGGTCTGTTCTCTGAGAGGCCTGGTAGGACTTCTGTCCTTACTCATGACATAGAACTTACCTCCCCAGAGCCAGTACGATCCAAGGCGTACCGGGTGTCACCCCGCCAGAGCGATATTATGGAGGCTGAGGTAACGAAAATGCTACAGCTCGGTGTTATTGAAGCGGGTGAGAGTGATTATACCTCCCCTTTGATTTTAGTTGAGGTACCGGGCAAGGAACCTCGTCCTTGCGTCGACTACCGCAGGCTTAATTCCATCACTAAGGATCAAATTTATCCGATCCCTAACATCGAGGAGCGCCTTGAGAGAGTGAGTAGCGCTCAGTTTATTTCCACCCTAGATCTTGTCAGGGGTTATTGGCAGGTTCCACTTACAGAAGAGGCTAGTAGGTATGCGGCGTTCATTTCACCAATGGGGACATTCCGTCCTAAAGTTTTGAGTTTTGGTTTGAAGAACGCGCCATACTGCTTTTCAAGCCTCATGGATAAAGTGTTGCGGGGACAGCAAGAATTCGCTTTACCGTATCTAGACGACGTAGCGATATTCTCCGCATCCTGGCCTGAGCATATGGCGCACTTGCGGGCAGTGCTAACCCGCCTGCGCGATGCGGGCTTGACAGTCAAGGCTCCCAAGTGCCAGTTAGCACAGGCCGAGGTTGTCTACCTCGGACACGTGATTGGTCGGGGTCGTCGCCGCCCCTCTGAAATAAAGGTGGCCGCTGTGCGAGACTTCCCGCAACCGCGCACGAAGACCGATATTCGGTCGTTCTTAGGTGTCGCCGGCTACTATCAGAGGTACATCCCCAGGTACTCTGATATCGCGTCTCCCCTAACGGATGCTCTAAGAAAGGCAGAGCCGCAAACAGTCGTCTGGGATGAGACGAAGGAAAGAGCTTTTAGCGCCCTAAAGAGCGCCCTAACAAGCCAGCCTGTGCTACGATCGCCCGACTACACAAAAGGGTTCGTTGTTCAGTGTGATGCTAGTGAGCGAGGCATGGGCGTTGTACTGTGCCAACGGGAAAATGGAGAAGTAGAACACCCCGTCCTGTATGCTAGTCGTAAGCTGACGAGTCGTGAGCAGGCGTATAGCGCCACCGAGAAAGAGTGTGCGTGTATCGTGTGGGCCGTTCAGAAATTGTCATGTTACCTAGCCGGCTCGAGGTTTATCATTAAAACGGATCACTGCCCTCTCCAATGGCTGCAGACCATCTCTCCCAAAAATGGCCGCCTCCTGCGCTGGAGCCTCGCTTTGCAACAATATTCCTTTGAGGTGCGTTACAAAAAGGGGAGTCTCAACGGTAACGCCGATGGCTTAAGTCGAAGCCCCTAACGTGGGAATCAGCCTCAAAATTGCTTGTTACTGATGTTTTTCTTCCTGAGGCAGGATTTTTAACCTATTGCTTTTGTGTAGTGTTTCAAAGTGATGATGTGCTTTTTAGTGCAACTTTTCCGATTTGTGGACGCGTTCTGAGTGCTGCTAAACTACTGTAAGGAACTAGGCCGCAGTATAAAAGGGGAAAGAGCCTGGCAGGGCTTAGTGAGGGTTGTGCCGTGCTTGCTGACTGAGCGGTTGACTTTCGGCGTAGTTCTAACGCTTGCCGGAAACGAGAACAAAAATGTCAACTCTCCCGAAGTCACTTTGCAGTGTCCTGTGTGCACCTGAACGTGAGAACGAGGCCTTCTCTGTGCGCTGCGCTCAAGAAACGCCAAAGGACGCCCGACTCCGGTTATGAGCATCATCGAGCGACATCCCTCCGGACAGCGGATGCAGTCCCCTGACCATCGGGATCTCCTTCCCCCGGCGGGGCGGTCTGTTACGTTTCGCCTACAACGCGCGGTAATGCCGGCGCGGATGCAACGGACGCCGGGGCTTCGTTCAAAGCGGCGGACATTTTGGCCCGTTCGACGCCGCCGCAACGCTTCCCCGCCAAGCGTGTCCAGGCGTGTTTCAGTGCCACGTGTCTTCGTGTGTGCGTGTGTGTGTGTGTGCCCTCGCTTGTCAAAGCGCGGCAGCCGGGGAGCGGAGTTCCCCGAATGAGGAGCCTGGAGGTCTCTCGGCTCAACCGTTCGCGCCGTCGTGTGGGCGGGTTGGCGATGCGTCACTGCACTCGGTTCAGCAGGTCTCTCGGCTCGACCGTGCGCTCCGTCGTGGGCTCATGCTCCGCCGTCCCGTGACCTTCATCCCGTGACCTTCATCCCGTGACCTTCCCTTTTGGACCGCGACGCCGAGAGTATAAGAGCAGCTGCCCCCGGACGCCAGGAGAGAGGCTCCGATTTGTACTGTTGAGTTACGTGCTCTCCCGTCTCTCCACTTCGGTCGACCTGACCGGCCGCTCTTTTGCTATGTTAGAATAAACAAGTTGTTCTGTTACCAGTCTTCTCTTGCTTTGCCGGGACCTTCGGATGCTTCCAGTGCCCCAGGCCGCCAGGCCAACGCTACCCTTGGGGCTTGCGACCCATTGGCAATAACGGGCGTCAGCACCGAGACCCCAACAACTCGTGCCAGCGGTGCGATTCCAACAGCACATAAAGAAGTCTTAATCTGGAAGTCTCCAATAATATGCAGACTCCAGATCTGGAGCAAAATAAATAAATCTATCTATCTATCTATCTATCTATCTATCTATCTATCTATCTATCTATCTATCTATCTATCTATCTATCTATCTATCTATCTATCTATCTATCTATCTATCTATCTATCTATCTATCACCCCGCTAACTCGGCTCTGCAGTGAAGCCATGGCTGCGTTGAGCCTTCCGCTGCTGGTATGAACTCTGTGGGCGCAACCAGTAGCGTTCCTGCCGAGCAGCCGTGTGCATACCACACCGTGGTGCGCACAGGGGCCTTCGCGGAACTGACAGTATAGCTCAAGCTACAAACGCAGACGGTTTTCTTTCTGTCCGATCTCGTACACCATCGACGTACAACGCCCGCAACGCTGGGTCAGCGCAACTGAAAACGCCAGCGTTTTGGGACGCCTAATATCAGGCTCTCGCGGGATCGAATCCCGGCCACGGCGGCCGCATTTCGATGGGGGCGAAATGCGAAAACACCCGTGTACTTAGATTTAGATGCACGTTAAAGATCCCCAGGTGGTCCAAATTTCCGGAGTCCCCCACTACGGCGTGCCTCATAAACAGAAAGTGGTTTTGGCACGTAAAACCCCATAATTTAATTTTTTTAATATCAGGCTACTGCTTGTGCTACGCAGCAGAAGGTGCTTTGCGTGCTGTGTCGCGCCAACGTGTCACTGTCGCGTATCCTTAGAAAACCGTCTGCGAAGCGTCAGCGCAACACTAAACGATGCTGTCTCTTTCACTGCTTCGCCCTTCGGCTGAAACTGCGCCCCCCCCCCCCTTCTTTTACTTACAGCGAAAGCTCTGCTCCTCGAGGTACAACTCCCAATGGCAATATCGGCGCGCGTTTGACTTTCAGCCACCTGCGCGCACGTATGAAGGTGTGACGTCACGTCACGTGATAGGCTGCGGATAGGCATCGCAGCTGCACTAGCCTTTACGCTAGCCTCGCCGCTGTGTGCCACGTGTCTAGGCGATGGTTCAAAGGGTTAAATATAGTCCGATGTAGCGTGAGCGCGCTCATGTTACGTCACGTTGGCGTGAACAGCAGCGTCTAAGCATGGAAGAAGGAAAAATAAGGATAGGCATTACGTCACACAGCCAGCCTTGACAAGCGAACTTTCCGTGAAACCACCGTGGTGGCCCAACCCGTGGCCTCTTGCGTCAATATCCCGGAGCAAGAATCGAGATTTGCTGAGACGTTTGGTTCCCAGTAGCTATGCCTGCAGTTTTTATTCGGTGCGCACTTGTTCAGTTGCCCTGCCGTGGCTCTGCCTGCAGCGCGGGAACATTAAAACCGACGTGGAGCGACGCTCGTCCGCGCCCCGATTACGTCGGAATTAGGGAGCCTACATGTCCCCTAAGCCGGGAGGAGGCGCGACATGTAGGCTCCCTAATCGGAATATGAAGGCACCTTAGCAGCTGCTTCGGCGACGCTTGTTCGCTCAGTCTCGCTATGGATCAAGCACGCGCCGGTGCGAGCGCGTCAACTCTTCGCAGCAGCCGCCAGGCTGAGATGAGCACCCCGACGATAGAGCTCGCCGGGAAGACGCACTCAAGAACCGTGCCTAACCATGATTACAGAGCTTTCGCTCGTATAATTAGGTTCAAGCCATGTTGAACGGCAGCCATTTTTCTTTTTTGTTTAAAGCGAGTATAGTTGCTGCAGTTACAGTTTCTTTCAGTTCTTTCAGCTCTCCCGCTATTCGTTCATACACCGTTACCAAATATATCGCGCTGTCGTGCATAATGGCGCTGCATAAAATGAAATAAGCTACTTCAAAACACACCGTGCAGATTTAATACTCCCCCCCCCCCCCCCCCCCCCTCGAGAAAGCAACCGATAACCTTCTCGTTTTGCTGCACTCTCCTTTCCAGACTGCAGAAAGACGAAAACGAGTCGGTTAGAGAGGGTTTGATGTTGATAAAGGTTGATGTGGCTAATAACATATTGATATCTTGTAATTCATCAAATGTGTAGGAATAATGGGACGGAACTGTTCGAGATAAGCACTTAGTGAATTGGGAAGTGCTGCGATCGGATAGCATACTACCTCAGCAGCTTTCACGAACGTCTTTGGCTATCGCAGTGTTAAACGCAAGAGCAACGAATGGTACTGTACGTGTCAAACCAGTATCCGGCAATGTGCGTCACTAAGGCCCTAGAGATGCAATTAAACAACTGCAGTTACCCTGGTTAACTGACCCATTAACGAGACAGTTACAAGAATTTAAAGAAAGGCGAAGAACGCGCCAAGCGATCGAGTTCACGAGAACCCACTCGCATCCATTAGTAAACAAGAGCTGTGGTGCCTGCGGTGCTGCGTTCAGATAGCGGTTATGGCTGCTTAGATGCGTGCTTATAAGCGAATATTTCAGGGGAACCAGGGCCCCAGCAGATGTTCAGATGTTTATATTCAGTGGCACTCCTCTCCCTCTCGTGCTCGTTCGTTCTGGCGTCCGTTGCCGTTGCTGTTGCGGCGCTTCCCTTTGCGAACACGTTTACGAACAAGGCTCGCGTGAAGTAAGAATATAAAAAAGGAAGAGGTAAAGCGATATTTCTCACACAACAGAACAAACGTGACGTTTCCCGCTTGCACAGCAACCACCTAACTGGGCTCGGGAGAGTGACCGGCCGCAGCTGCAACGCTCGCCGGCGATGCTGTTTCCGCTTTCCGCAAATCCCCGAACGACTTGTCAGGTTGGACACAATAATCCTCAACTGGTTGAAACGAAGCGGGGAAGGTTGCGCTGCGGCTTAGGACGACTGGGAGGTCAAGGCAGAGGAACAAGAAAGGAAAGAACAGAGCGATCAAGGAACAAGAATGGCAAGCGAAAGGCGACGGCAGTGGCAAATCTGCGACAGTGCCCTGGCACATCCGTGGATGCGCCAGGAAATCTAGGGCTTAAGCAGGATGGGGTGATGGAATCAACGCTATCCATGGTAAAGAAAAACGCAGGCGAAGTAACAGACCAGCCAATATGATTAAACACGGCAGTTGTTTTCGAGGCTGTACCCGCCGTGGTGGCGTAGTGGCTTTGGTGTTGCGTTACTTTGCCCGAGGGCGCGGGATTGAATCCCGGTCCTGGCGGCCTCTCTTGAATCGGACCGAAATGCAAAAACACCACTGTACCGTTCACTGGAAGCAGGTTATAGAACCCCAGGTCGACAAAATTTATCCGAACTCCCCCGCAACGGCGCGCCTCAAAATCATATCGCGGTTTCGGCAGGCAACACCACAGAATATGATTAATTTATTTAATTGTATTAGATGGTGCCGGACGGGCGCAGACTGCGTGTCATATTCAGATTAACGAAAGCGTCCATCCAACCTTCAATAAAAGCGATAACTGCAATCAACGAAGACATGCCGGTTTTATTGCGTCGATTACGGCGGTCGCATGATAGTGGCTGGTGAAATCAGAAACGTGAGCATAAGCAGTAGCTTGCTTCCCCGTTGAAGTGACAACTTTTAGACAAATATGCTTTTATCAATACAGCCGTGCGGTATTAGCCACAGGTAGTCATTAAACAACAACCACCGTAATTATCACGCACCTAAAGCGCGCTACCTTTATCTGACTAAAGCAGACAGTGACGTCAGAAAAGAAGGAAAACCAAATACATTTTCATAATGCGGAAGAGTCCAACAAAAGAAACGACTTTCTTGTGATGCACACTTTCTCCCAAGCAATGGAATTCCCAGCCGCCATTCTTCTCTGCGCAGGCAAAATTTTGTTTGTGGCGCGAGCGTTCCTCAGGAGCGGCGTGATGCAGCGGAGTGTAGCCAGCCGAGCAGTTATTCACATCGCTGGATTGTCTCTTGCTGTCTCTGTTCGTTTCCCAGCACAAACGCGCTTCCAATTCCCATCTTCTTATCCGGCAGTGCGGGTCGTCAGCAGGGGAGAAAAAAATGTTCTGGGTCTTCCGTGCACTAATGCGACGCTCTCAAAGCACAATATTCAGAGAGCACAATCAGAGAAAAAAAAAGTAACAAGCGGAGCTAAAGATAAGCCTTGCAATTCAACTGCGGGTGGATTGAAAGGCCCGCAAAAAGCAAAAGGAGAAGAAGAAGAAGAGAAACGATGGAACGGCGTCGAATAAAAAGCTTAGCGCGCCATATATGCCCATGAACTCAGCAAACGCCAACTTTCAGTGAATGCGTCGATCGTGTCGAATGCTGGCATCGACGTACTCGGCGAGCTCATGATACGATGAATAATTAAACGTTGAGCGAAAAATCGCTCGGGCAATTCACTCGATATAAAAACCCTGCCATGTAAATCACCGCGGCTGTTGTGGACACTCGCTTCAGGAATCTTTAAATATAGAAGCAACCACCAATCTCTACCTTTCTCCGTGTACGCGGATTACTGCGCACTGTGCGCGAGTGAGCTTGTGTGGCGTCTTCCGCACCAGCGACTCACATCTTTGCGCTTCGTCACATGTGTTGTATGCGTGATACTGCGTGGCTCATTTTCTACAGCAGAAACAGGTGTGGCACCTGTGCAAGAAATATGCGGGATTTTTTTTTTAATGCGGGGCCACGCGCAGCAGAACGCTTTCGTTAGAAGAGGTCCCCGAGTTGCACGAGTGTATCACCGAGTTGCACGAAGAGATTGCGCTCAGTGTAGAGGCGTCGGCAATAAACACTATGTAAACGTACGTCGCAGCAACCAATGCGAGCAACCTTGGTTTCATGACGATGTTTTACGTTGTTTTTTCCTGACTGACTGTAGTCATCGATTTGGTGAAAACGGAGTAGGAATGCATGTCGGCGTCTGCGTTAACCGAAAGGTTCACGGAAGATGGGTGAGAAGCGCGTAATTTCGTTGCGCGTCCTGTGTCAGGGACAAAAATTAGAAGACAATCACATGATTTATGCTGTTACCTAAAACTGATATGACTGCCTTCTTCTCATTTTTACTCTTTCTAGTAAAAGTGCTTGTGCGGCGTTGTTTTATCTTAGTACACGAACACGCCTGTCGGAGATAACTTTTCCAATTTGCTACGCGACAATGTACATTGAAATTTTATGAACAGGCAAACAATTTCGGCGACAACGAAAGGTGTAAAATGTAAAAGAGAATTTTTCGCAGCCTCCGTAGAGCATTCTGATATCTTGCTGCTACGTCAGCCTAAGCAACCCGCCTCGAATCCCCGCCATGGCCACCCTTGCACATAGATTCAGGCACACGTAAAAAAAAAAAACCAGATGGTCCAAATTTCCGGAGTCCTCCACTACGGCGTGCCTCATAATCAGATCGTGGTTTTGTCACGTAAAACCCATAATTTTTAAGCAAGCCACCTCCGCCCCGCAACTCACTTTTATGACGAGAGGATGTATACTATTTAAATTATTCGTCCGTTGTGTAGCTATCATTATTTAAACTAACTTATAGCACGCAAACTAAACGAGCAAGTTTGCGAGAGGCAAGCGCCGCGAAAGATAGCGAATATGTTTAATTGTGATCAGGCTTTCCCTCATAGCAATCTGTAATGCGGAGAAGCACGCCGCGCACAGCGTGGTGTATGTGCTCGCAGCTACAAGACCTGGTGAATGCTGATATATGACATAGGAAGCATGAGGTAACCATGCCTTGCGTCTACCAGAAACGAACTTCCCCAGGGGCCGCCCCTCATCTCCACTCTACGTTACGCGAGGATTTGGCCCTGAATGACATCTAAGAACGATCCAGGAAAAACATGGGGAATGCGGGAGATGGAAATTCAAGACGATGAGCAAACGAGAACAAGGTGAAAGCATGAGCCAACGTTTCGACAAGTGGACTTGTGTTCTTCAAGGCTACGATGTAATTCGTAGTCATCGTCAAAGGCATTGAAGTCGGTGTGCCTATTACCATATCTGTGTCGGGGTTGCGTACTGAAGCCTCTTTTGTAGCTTGAGTCACTTCAAGTACACGGGCCTTAAGGAAGGCTGCTAACCCTCCCGAGCTCAGGTGTTCCCTGCCATGGGCCACGCCACCGTCGTTTCTGGCTACATTAAAGCTTTTGACAAGGGCTGTTGGCTGGTATAGCAGCAGCCGATTCTCGGTTGAGGCGAACGTCTTTTGCGAAGCTGTCGTAAAATTCACCGAAGAGTATTGCAAAAGAAAAAAAAAAGAAGAAGACAGAAAACGAAGATGAAGCTGCTAAGCCCGCTCCGCCTTCGCCGCCCAGCCGAATATGCTACCAGAAGACGCGCATCTGCCCTATAGCTTTCGAAATTGCGACACCTTCCTCCCAACGCTGCGAACTACATCTGCACTACCCTAGAACAAAGGCCTCTTCAATTCACGCCGGGTCGCGTCTGAAAGCTAACTTGGAAAGGGGTGTGAAAGGTTCGCATATGCATTAGGCACGAGACACGGGATACTGTGAACGGGGTAAAGAGAGAGCGAGAGAAAAGGACGGGCGGGCATACGAATTGTACAAATACTTAAGCACCATTTTTAGCATCGCATCCCATATTTAAAAAAAAACGTGGTCGCGCGGCTGGGGACGTCGAGACAACGGACGGCCTTTCGATGCGCTCTCTTTTGAATAAAGTGCACAATGGCCATGCAAATTTTGGCTGCCGCCGGTCTTTTGTAGCGTGGGCGGCGAAGACTGTCACAATGGCATGCGATGCATTGCGCACCGCCCACAGGGCTCCCTCGGCAGGAAAAACGAAGCAGCGGCTGCTTTGAATTGGCATGCGCTGCGTTGCACAAATGACGAGGGGACGTGGACGCATTTAAATATCGCCAGTGCCAGAAAGATTTTCTTAGAGATCGCCGAGAATAAAAGCCGGTGTTCGAGTAAAATTCAGACAGTTGAAGTGCTGAACCAGTTGCGGGCAAACTATATAACGAAAAAAAGGCATAACGCAAATTCGAAATGTGAGCACGGGCCTCCAAATGAACTGCGACGCGCACTACCTCTGGCGGGATCTGGTCATGTGAGATTTGCATCTGTGATCAAAATTATACAGACCAAAGACTCGCCAAGGAAAACTTGACCTATTGGTTAGTCCGACACAAGAGATATTGGAAAAGGCACTGGAAACAATGCCACCTTTGAACTGCAGTGCTCAATTTCAAGTTACATTCATTAGCGGAGAATAAAATCAACATTATCGCAGAATCTTTGGTCCGTATATTTTTTCTCAGGGGAGTATACCTTTATTCACTGGATTTCTCGATTGTCAAGAGGCGCAATCACAGAGCGGCCCTTTTCCCATATATGTAAATCGGTTATCACAAATCGCTAAGAATTAAATTAGCGAGAAAAGTCGCAGTTTCTGACCGAGTGCGCTAGCACCGATTGATAGCAACGATTGCGACAGCAAATTAGTGCATAGCTATACGAAGTAATGATAGTAGCTTTATCGGCCGTATAAACTTGTAAACATTCGCTTGTTAACTAAATTAACAATGGTACAAAGTGTAAGCGCGACTGAACGAGGACGTAGTAAGAAACAGACGCACAGAGAGCGCTGTCTCTGCGTGTCTGTTTCTTACTGCGTCCTCGTTCAGTCGCGCTTACACATTCTATCATGGATTCAAACCAACTAGCCCGCCAACGTGTTTTAACTAAATTAGCAAGCACGGTGTCATGCGCGCACAGGTTAACATGAACGCATCTCGCTGGATAAGCGCAGAAACTCACCGCCAAAATGCTGGAATGAGTAATCGGAGCAGCAGCTATCGAATTAACCTTCATGCATCTCTCGCTTTAACGCGAACGAAACATCGAAAGCACAGCGCATACGAAGCTACGGGCACTACGCGCACTCTGAAAACATCGCATATCGCTTTGAAGACGAGGCGAGCACGGGCGCGCACTTTGGCCACGTCACAGATCGCTTTCAAGATACGGTGCCCCCACAGCCGCGCCGTAAGCAGCAGATGCCAGAGCAGAACGTCCCCCATCCCCCTTCCTCGCCTCACCCCCTTGCCTCGCCCGCGACAGGAGAGGGCGCGCTTCTGGCCCGCCTTCCTCGCTCGCACAAGCAAAATTGAGCCGCGTTCGCCGCCGCAGCCTCGTACGCTTTCACTCGCACATACAGCATACGGCGCACGGCGACGATTTTATCGCCCTTGGACTTTATACAGAACCTCACGGCGACGGCAGAAATGCGCCTGGAGTGTCCACATAATTGTTATCGCAATAATATGACAAGCGCGAGGAATTTCACTGAACCAGAATGATGAGGCATAGTGCACGTCACCAATGTGTGCACATTACTTTAACCATACGGTGATTGATCGTTCGGCAGAGTCCGGTTGCAGTACAAAGGTGTTAACTGAACCATTCAGCGAAGGCACGAAGGCGAGGTTCGGTGTTAATTACGTGAAATACAAAATGCATAAGAATTGTTCTGCTGCTTTGCCATCAGAGGAGGAGGAGGAAATAAAGAGAGACGGCAGGAATGTTGCCATCAGAGAGAACAGCAAGTCAGGCACGTGTTGTTATACCAAGCACAAGCCTGAAGTCAAAGGTATGCGCTGTGACACCATTATGATGAAGTAAACTTCCCTTGTTTTGCCCTGACGGTCACGTGGAAATTCGGCTTCTTGTGATGCCAGCAGGTTTTATTCGTGCAACTGCCAATGTCGTCAAGGGCTGCTAGAAGCAAGGCAGAAAGACCAAGACAAATTACAAGCAGCTGCAAACTACAGTTACTCTTGGAAAAAAAGGCGTGTTTCATTAGTCTTTTTTTTTTCTAATGAACGTGCACGCTCGGAATTTTCTTTGAGTCACACGACGACATTCAGCATCTCTTCAACAAAAAAGTTACATTTCTTCTTCAACGACTTTCGAATCCATCTAGTTTAGAAAGTGTCTCCAAGCCTAAAGCCTCGAGCGGCCAGTCTCGCGGCAATTTTTCGAGCATTTGCGGGCTCCTTTGACTCGGAAAAATACTTTCATGTAGCGTGTAATGAGCAACACAAAGCTGTATCGGGAGTTTTTCATGTCGTTCTACAATTTTCTCATTGACATTTCTCATCTAACTATAATATTTGAGAAGTTTATTCATTAATTAAGACAAATTATCTAATTAGCCGGAACGGTAAAAATAATGAGTATCTCCAAACGACGGCAAACAACGTTACGTTCACTCTATCCATCTACGTAGCATTGGCATATTTTTAATGCTTGGCTAAAGTTAAGTGGGACACCCTGTATACTTTGAGCCATTAAGCTGGCTGCGGCGAGATGTAAAATGTCCTTTCCCTGGCCTACCCCGTGACAAAGGGACAATGAGGTCATGACACGGACCCGTCCATCGTACTCATAGAGACTGAACTTCAATTGAGCTTCTGATAATAACCAAATGATAAGAGTCACAAAGACGATACGCATTGAATGCGCACACCGTGGCACACAGGAAAAAGATTCCGCGTCCATTCGAAACGAACAAAAGGGATCAACGGATGGCGTAGACAGCGACAGGCCGGAGTGAACAGGCGTTATTGTTTGCATTGTTGAAAACTTGGAAGCAATGCTTCACACAAAGCTGGAAATGTGTCGCAAGCGAGCGGGAGGGCAGCTGCGGTGCCTACGACTCTCGGCGCTCTGTGACGCTTTGTGGCGCATAGCGTGACGCTCTGTGAAGCGTCGTATACGCTGAACGGCACCAGAGCGCACGCTGCTCAAGCTGGTTTTCGCATAACGACCTCCCCGATATCACCACAAGAGGGTGGAGGCGAACAGAGCAGAGAAAGTAAAAGGAGGAAACAGAAACGGCGGGGAGAAAAGCAATACAAATTCACGAATTGATGCGAGCATCGTGGGAGATCCGGCAGGAACTTTGCTAACGCAATATGCGTGTTCCTGGGCGCACGCATAAAAGCCGCTGGCACGCGAAAGAGGAAAGAAGACGATAGTGGAGACGCGGTCCTCAGGGGAAGCTCTCAACAGGGAGGCTCTCATACAGGTCGACAGATGAGGAGGGAGAATGAGAGCGTGTGCATAGAGAGAGCTGGGATATGCCTTAGGCCGAGGCATCACGCGCTGCGCGTGTAAATATTACATCGGAGTGCACGCAGGCCCGAGCTGGGTGCGAAGGCTCAGCGTACGCGCTAGCTGTTTTCTCGCCCATTTCTCCCGGTGGTATAATGCATGGCAAGCGACCCTCTCGACCCACTGCAACGCACGGACGGTCTCTTACGAGTACACTGAGGGCGTATGCGCACCCTAGGCATCTCAGGTCGCCGTCTCAAAGAGGGCTTCTCTGGTAGGCTCTCATAACAGCCGGCTCTCACGTAGGTTTCCTCTTACGAGCGTGATTGTCTGTGCGTAAGAACGGACGCAATAACGCGATAACGTAAACACACTGTGGCCACGGGTTACGGCACGGCGCTACTTTACCGCGTTTAATGGCTCTTTCAATATGTCCAACGCTGACAAGCCTTCCGCGCCTGGTCCTGTCTATGCGCTCTCACTCACTTTTCCATAAAATTTCATAAAATGCCTTTACTTTCTTAGTAGGCGACGAAGCTAGCCGGTTGTCACGAGCCTCTGACGGGGTTCAACTCGGCGGTTTCAGCGGAAAGTCCGGCTCAGCTGTCCCCCCGAACGTATACAGGCTATGCCCACGGTGTTGCTCAACTATGCGCCCTACCTGTTTCATAATTTTGTTTTGGTTGGGCGAGTGAGGGGCGTGGGAGGGGGAGAGAGGGAGAGTTTGGGACTAGGTAGAGACAGAGGGAAGGTGGCTGCAGCTTTTAGGTTTAGCAAGAACAGAAAAGCTAAAGAGCACAGCCAATGCAGATACGAATCCAACATTTAAGCGCGCTGCAAGCGTGTGCCGAGGCACGTACCGCGAAAGCCCTCCCCCCCGAAGTTAAGCAGCATCCCCCCACCACCCACGCCAGCACTCCTCACACACGTTTCTAAAGCACAGTCAAATCAATCTTGAGACTCGACAGCTATTCGGCGGTCAAAATTTTGCTGCCTTTTTCACTCCTTTTGGATGGCGGTAGTTATCGGCATCTCCTAGGGTGTGAAGGCCAGTTTTCTCATCGATTCGGTGCCCGCGCAATTAACTCTAGATGCGTTCGAACCCTACAATGACCGTTAAACCCGTAAGCAATATGACTGTCACCCGTTACCTCGTCTGGTTTTCCCTAATTGTACGACACTTCTCGTGCAACATTGGTAACTGGAAACAAGAGTACCAAAGAGTTGAGAAATTAAGCGATCTACTAAGGGAGAGTGCCGAAGGAACCGCGAAACAGGAAGGGAAAGCTAAAATTAACAAATTTAACCGTTGTTTGTGAAAATATTTATGGATCAACATCTTTTTATTTAAAAAGGAAGTATAGAAAGGCCGCCGGAAGTGGGCAATGATTCCGTGTGTCTTGAATGACGCTTCTACAGTTATAAGTCGAGCCGCCTGACGTAGCCACTTCTGTGATGTGCTTATGTGGGTGTTTTACTAACCTTCGGCTGTGGGCGCATTAGGTCTAGAACCGCAGCGTCCTGCGCTCTACGCGGCTGTACCGGACTGGCGGCTACGCATCGTTACGCAACTTCTCAAATAATAATACGAGTCGGTTTTGGCATTTATATTGGTAGAGCAGTAAACGAGTGATCTAAATGAACCGTGATTATCCCGCAAATATATATTTCTCTCGTTTTTCCAGAGATGGTTAAAAAGAACGCTACTAGAAATCTTTATTTTACACTTTAGCTTGCTTACGTGTTCTTGGCAGGGTTCTTCCTGCGCTTTTTTCCTGGGCGAGTCCACTTGATGGGGTTCCTTGTTTGTCAAGCAAAGGAGAAGTGTATCTCACAGGCCTACCTATGAGATTCACCTTATTTCATTATTCTTTTGCGGGTTTACGCTTATTTATGGCGAACGGTGGGCATTATTCAAATTTGTACTAGAAATTTTGCCTTGGGTTGCGCCGACTCCGAAAAGAAAATACTGGGTACGTGCCTGCGTGTGCCCAATACTTTTGAATAAAGTAATCGCCCTGGATATTCACGCTGTGACAGTCAATATCTAGCGGGAGCGATGGGGGTAAATAAATTCTGGGGTTAAAAGTGTCAAGAGAACGATCTGATTACGAGACACGCCGTAGTAGAAGATTCTGAAAGGATTTTGGCCACCTGGGGTTCTTTAACGTGCACCTAAATCTACGTGCACGAGCGTTTTTGCGTTGCACCCTCATTGAAATGCGGCTGCCGCAGCCGAGACTGAACCCGCACCGTCAAGCTCAGCAGCAGAACACCATAACGACCGAGCTACCACGCCGGGTAGCCTTGAGCGTTTATTTATCTGAAATATCATGGTAAGATTCAAAGCTGGGATTTGTCCGTAAGCTGTTTTGTGTACAATAGCACGCCATACGTTGAAACGCTTTTCAATCGCGCCCATGCCTTTCACAAGATTATCCGCTCAAGCTTCGTAAACTTCGAGAGGCGAACTGAATGTTCACGTGAGAACCTACTAAACTCATTACTATGAACGCTACCGATGGTCATCACCAGAAAATGCATCGCCGTTTCCAAGAGAAACAAACTCAGAACTGCTGAAGGCCCAGACCCCTGGGTTCTTCCATTCTTCCACTGAACTGGTCACGAGGCGAGTGGACCTATATGACCCTTACGCTCTATGAAAAAAATAAAGAAAAAAATAAAGCCAACTACAGCAGAACAAGAACGTCGAGAGAACTTCTGAAAGCTTCCATCGCTCTGCGAAGCAATGACCGGGCGGACCGCGCACTAGGAAGATGCAGGGAATGAAAGCAGCAATTTCGCGCTAGCAGCCTGCCTGCCCTTCTTATATTGAGACGGACTCAGGAGGAAAGAACTACAAGGTCGAGAAGAGAAGAAAACAAGCATGCCACCAGTGTTCGCACGGTCCTTGTTGTGACACAAAGAGAATAAAAAAAAAGAAAAGGAAAAGAAAGCTCAGGCAGTCATTTATTTTATTTTCTGTTCTTTTTTCCCACCGGCCAGTGCGATGGCAGAACGAGCCCCACACGCCACGATCAAACGAAGGCGAATGGAACTAAAAGAAATTGAGAAGAGGGGGGGGGGGGGGGGGGGCTACCGCAGCAACCCCCGTTTTCCGGGGCAGTACATACCGGCTGCTTTTTGCTCGCTCTGCCGTTTCGATACCTCCTTTCTAGTTTTTACGGTTTTTACGGCCGGTCCTTGAAAACGAACAAGCTCACTCTTTCCGCGACCGAGGCGAGCAGAAGAGAGAGCGGAATTGAAATGGGAGGGAATCACAAACTCATCGAGCCCCACAGGAGGCTGAGCTAAGCCTTCGGCAGAGGTTGCACCGCTCAGCGCCCTGTAGGCCAACTGCTCTAAGAACAGATCGCAAAGGAATGCGTCTATCACTCTGGCTGGGTAGCGTGTATCGATGTCTCTTTCTTTCAGTCACCTGCATGGACAGCGTTATCTCTTGGAGGCTACAAGGCGCTGTTATTAAGATAAAAAGGCAAAACCTAATGCGACCATATTTTTCGGATTACAAAGCGCTACAGAAAGAAGCGGAGGAAAGAGGACGACGAAAGTGGGATGCAATAAGGGCACTGCAGGAGGATGGAGAGCTCGTCTAGTTGGCATATATTCATGGTATTGAAACATATACAGATGCGCACACTAAACTAAAATACAACGAGCGCTTGCTGAGGCTCTGTTTCTGAGGCTTCAGTGTGTGTGTTTTGGCGCTTCAATACTATTAAGGCCAATGTGGATGTGGTGGAAGAGGTGCCGCAGCTGGTATTTACAAGGACCCTTTTTGTCAAGTTGATTGTCGTTCGGTTTCACTACTCAATCTTGGTTTCCATCTCTTTTTTCACCATTTATTTTTATCACATAATCCTGCTAATGCATATCCCAAGTTCGGTACTTTAATAAGCGTGTTCCCAAGCGTCGCTAGCTTGCATCATGGCCTGAGCGCACTGTGCCTTCTTGATGCAGCTTGACAATACTGACAACCCGTTCAGGCACCTCGGCAATGCGATCTCGTACTGCGGAGTCTATTTTCGCTCCAACGCACAGCAGCCGCAGATCGGTCATTCGGCAGCCAAAGCACACGGCAACTTATCGTCAGCGAAGAGCACGAAAATTGCACAATACGCCACAATCTCAAGACAGCGGGACCAAGGCAGTTAGAGTGCGATCCATCCTGCGTAAAATGGCACATCAGGCACAGCCAAACCCGAACAATATTGAGAAATTCTTTATGATCCAAAACGAAGTTGACTGCCGTTGCATCCTATGAGACGGCTGTAATTTTGAATCTGTTGTGGGACCGTCAAAAAAATGCATGCAATAACTGATCACTACGCTGAGCTCTGAAGAGAGAGAAACGAAGAGGAAGGAGTAGAGAGGTTAGTTAAGCACGTGCCCGGTTGTCTACCCTACGCTTGGGGAGGGAGAAGAGAGAATCATATATAGAAAGAAAAGAATAGAATAATGACAAAGAGCCATTCATGTTGAACACATTCGCATACAACGTCCGCTGTCCCAAACATTCGTATGGTCCAGTCGCCTTCAAGAAGAGCAGGAGGGCTTTTGTGACCTTGTGCATGCAAAAATGCATAGGTCATGGTCCGAGGATCTTTCGCTACGGATCTAATAGTTTAATCTAGCTTGTAGAGTACATCGTTGAGCGTCAAAGGATTGGCAGTGACCGAGAAGGTGCTGTAGAGTCTCATTAGACCCGCATAAATTGCAGGCCACGCTGTTCGTCATTCCCGTAAGGAATGAATAGGCAGTTGTAAATGCCAACCCCAACCACATGCGACAAGGTGTTTCAGAAAGACAGTCCGGGTGGCAGGTGACGTCGCAAGTTAGGGTCGAGAGAATACAAGCATAAGCTCGTGAAATGGGGTGAATTTCATCGTTGAAGAGCGATGCGGCGAGCAAGTGATTGAAGTTGCCGCATAATATCCGTTCTCGACAGTAGTATAAGCGCCCGCTGATATTTTTGACGAGCCGAGAGAGCACCTTTATTTGCGCTGTCTCTGCTGACAATTCCGCAGTCACTCAGCAACCACTGAAATACAACGTCGTGTCCTTTCTCGAATGGTTGGTGATGAGCGTGCCTTACTTCGTACACTAGCTGCTAGTGTAAACCTTGACGTAGGGAAAACTGTAGATATTGCAGAGCTGCTTTCGACGTGTTATTTTGGGACGTCGTTTATAAACTGCAAAGAGGATCGGTCCATGGAACAACTACTGTTCCGGTAGATCTGTGGGAATTGGTTGAACCGTCGGTGTAGATGTGAATGCGCTCAAACTATGATACGTTTAAGAAATGCAGAAAAAAACTGCTTCAGGACTAGCGGTGACAGGTCCGCCTTCTTAATAATCCCAGGAAGTGAGAGGCATACGTTACGTTGCCGGAGACGCCACCATTCCGATTTTGGGCCTTAAGCAGGCTTGAAGCCAGATGATATCGAGTCGTGGTGTCTCGTCGCAATACGACATAATGTAGTCTGTGTTCTTCGCACTGTCAAACCGGCTAAATGGTGTGATGTAAGCCGTAAAACGTGCCGCATGTGCGCTCTTGGCATCTTAACGATGATACGAGTAAATTCTGATAGGCGCTGATAGGATCTCGACGGGGCGTGGTGGGTCTTCACCGCAAGACTCAGGAAACGACCGCGAAGCCGGGCATCGCGATGATGAAAAAAAGCAGATAAGATTGGTACATGGCTGTGATTCTCATCCGTGTCTCGAGCGGTTCTGATTAACAGGGAGGCCAGGAAGGCCTTAAATAACCCCTTGTGGTCTTGCGGTCATCGACATATTCTTGGGGACCCTTTGGAACGGTTAGCGCTTTCGTCAGGTTCTGCCGTCAAGCTCCTGACTTTCGGATTTTCTTCCCTTCCTCCTTCTCTTTGTCTGAGCTCGGTGAATAAAAGGGGTGACGCTGTTTCGAAGAAGAGGGCAATTATGTCGACACGGGGACGCCCGCTTGAACGCTTCTTACAGTTGACAGGTCGATCATACGGGGGCCAAGACGGCCTTAATTACCCCTTGCGGTCTTGTGGTCATCGACGTCTTCTTGGGGAGCCTGTGGAAGTATTAGTGCTTTCGTCAGGTTCTGTCATCGACGACCTCCTGCCCTTCGGTTTGTCTTCTCTTCGTCCATACCTTTGTGTCAGCTCGGGAAATAAAAGGGGTGATGCTGTTTCGGAGAACAGGACAGTTACGTCGACATGGGGACGCCCGCTTGAACGCTTCTCACCCTTGACAGGTCGATGTCCAGGCTTACCGTAACAGCCTTTTCTGGGATGAGGCAAATCAGCTTGTCATGGGAACGTATGCCTGAATTTCTCTCACACTTTTCAGATCGATCACAACAGCGCAAAGGGAAACCAGTGCGTTAGGAACAATTAGCGTACTTTACATGTGCTCTCGCGTTGTTTTGCGGCGCACGCTTCCATTTGATAACCCATACAGTGCCGTGTGTGCGGAACAACAGCCGCCAACGCACGTCATAGCGTAGCTCTTCTTCACGTCAACTTGCCTTGCATTGCGCTCTTTCTTTCTTCTAAGTGATGTGCCTGATATTTCTTGGAAATTGCACTATAGGAGCTATGAAACATTCGCACAACTTGTAGCGCATACTCGCCTGATGCGACACAGCGACTGACTCTCCCCGCGCTCGTATTCCTCAAACGAGGCAGGAAATCTTATTACAATTTCACAGCGGAAGGACACTCAGTGACGATTCATGCAAGAGAACACTGAGCAATGCATTACAAATTATCAAATAAACACCGTTCAGAGCAGTGCTTAATATAGAAAAGGAGCGCGTGCTACGCAATAACGTCAGGACTAGAAGCAGCAGGATGCTACAAATGTACAGAAAAAAAATCTTAACAATGTAACGACGGCCGAACTGATGGTAACCGAGAAGCATGTGGCAAAGACCAAGGCGGGAGACGCTAAACAAACCTACGTACCTATACGAGACGCCCACATTGCTGCGAGAGGTACAAAGAGAGAGAGGGGGAAAAGAGGTCAAAGAGAGCGCGCGTAATAAGCAGCGAGTGCCTAACTCCTGCTCCCCCCCCCCCCCACCACGCCCATTCCTCCCTCCCACAGTGCAGAACCACAGTCGTGCTTAGACTACGTTAAGGAAGCAAAGGGAACGAGACCCCAAACAGGTAAGAGCAAAGGAAAAGACAGAACTAGGTCTCACGCGCGTTCCCCGCTGAGGTCGATGCTCAGTCCGAGGGAGGACCACGGCTCGGCAGTATACATCGTCAGCACCGGCGGCGGAGACGACCAAGAAGCTGCATACAACACCAACTGGCCACAATGAAAAACGAGAAAACGACGCGAATAAGGGCCTCCCGTTATGCAGTACGCCAATCACCTCCTCTTGTGCTACGCAAATCCTTCTTGTCCGCCGGTCCTATACGGCTGCGTCCGCCTGCACCAAACGCCTCTATGCCAGCTCCTCTCATGTTCTTTTTTCTGTTCTTTTTGTGTTGCGCACACTTTCATTCTCTCACGTCGCACGTTCATCGGTGGTTGCCAGTTTCTCATGTCATAATTAATGATTCCCAACAGGTGCTCTAAGATCTCTAACGCTCTCTTTTCTCGAGCTGCACATCGCCGAAGAAATTATTCAAGACTATATTGTACAACAGCGACAGCCAAGAACAGCAGTAAACGCATTCAAATACACGCTATTTCACTCGCCAAAACTTCTACTCCGAGACAGCTGTATGAGAGAACTGCGGAGAAGCCCGAAAGGAATCACGCTAGTACGTTGCTACCCTTTCATTCGCTTTTACTTCTCCATTGATCCATTCTGTTTTAACCAGCAGCATAATTCAATCGGCTGTGAAATAGCGGGCCCGTCAGAGCTGAGCTTCGCGAGAGGCGACGAAATAGGCTGCGGCGTGCCACTATCACACAGAGCATATGAAGTGTCCTTTGTGCAGTCCTACGCAGTCACCACTGTGTGTGTGTCTGTGTGCGTGCGGGTATGCGTACGTGCGTGCGTGTGTGCGAGCACGTAAGCGAACGTGTGCGTACGTGCGTGCGTGTGTGCGAGCGCGTAAGCGAACGTGTGCGTACTTGCGTGCGTGTGTGCGTGCGTGCGTGCATGCCTGTGTGTGTGTGTGTGTGTGTGTGTGTGTGTGTGCGTGTGCGCGTGCGTGTGTGTGCGTGTGCGCGTGCGTGTGTGTGTGTGTGTGTGCGTGCGTGTTTGTGTGCGTGTGTGTGCGTTTGTGTGCGTGTGTGTGCGTGCGTGCGTGTCTGTGTGCGTGCGTGCGTGTCTGTGTGCACGCGTCTGCGTATGTGTGCGCGCGTCTGCGTGCGTGCGTGCGTGTCTGTGTGCGCGCGTCTGCGTATGTGTGCGCGCGTCTGCGTGCGTGCGTGCGTGCGTGTGCGCGCGCGTGTGTGTGTGTGTGTGTGTGTGTGTGTGTGTGTGTGTGTGTGCGTGTGTGTGTGTGTGTGTGTGTGTGTGTGTGTGTGTGTGTGTGTTTGTGTGTGTGTGTGTGTGTGTGTGTTTGTGTGTGTGTGTGTGTTTGTTTGTGTGCGTGTGTGTGTGTGTGTGTGTGTGTGTGTGTGTGTGTGTGTGTGCGCGCGCGCGTACGTGCGTCTTTTACCTCGGAGGTCTTTTACCTCGCCCGCTTTAACAAAGGGCGCGAGGACCAAACTGTCTGCATCGTGAACTTTGTTCTTGGCGACCACGCTACTATTACGGTTACAGAAGAATCCGGAGTGCTGCGGCGGTCCACTGTGGATAGGAGGAAACAGCAACGCAGACAGGAAGGTAGCACAAAAGGAACTCCCAGACACACAAAAGAGAAGACTATAAAGGGTCGGCATAGAACAAACTGAGCCATATATGAAATGCGCTTAACATTTATGAGGGCTCTCTGTGTAGTGTTTGGATGCCTTGGATTGTATTCAGGTTAGTTCGGCAGGTGTTGGATATGACCGGTAGGCTGTGCCGCAGGAATCCAAGAAAACGGACCCTGCACAGTCGCACAAGCCCTCAAGATATGCCTTAGCCTACGGCGGAGTGCGTCAATGACTGAAGTTATTGTGGTCGCTCAACATTAGACTATTAAAACGCACATTACCATTGAAGCAATGCATGTGCGCATAAGACACTTCGCCCGGACACCTACCCACCAACTCGCAAGTCTGGCAGCAGAAAGGCCCCACACGACATTCAGTGCAACTGTCTTTGCGCACCGTGACTCTCTCAGGTCAGGTTACGCACCTGCGGCAAGACCTTCGATTCCTCCATGGTTTGTGAGCCGTACTTACAATTCCAGGACTTTAAAAAATGTCGGACTTACCGCCATCTACACTCAAGGAACTTAATTTGCTCCTCCTGTACGAAAAATACAACGGCGGCACACATGTCTATACTGATATATACATGTCTCTCTCTCTCTCTCTTTCTATATATATATATATATATATATATATATATATATATATATATATATATGAAGAAAAACAGTACGACGTACGTTGATTAAGCACGGTACATTTGACTGACGTTTCGGCTGGTGGACCAGTCCTTGACAAAACCTGCTCCACCAGCCGAAACGTCAGCCAAATATACTGTGCTTATTCAACGTACGCCGTACTCTTTTTCTTCATTTTACTACCGGGGCCAGCGTGATTTCCTCAGCCACACACACACACACACACACACACACACATATATATATATATATATATACCACTTTCTGATTATGAGGCACGCCGTAACGGAGGACTCTGGAAATTTCGACCACCTGGGGTTCTTTAACGAGCACCTAAGTATAAGTACACGGGTGTTTTCGCATTTTTCCCCCTTCGAAATGCGGGCGCCGTGGCCGGGATTCGTTCCCGCGACCTCGTGATCAGCAGCCTAACACCATAGCCACTGAGCAAGCACGGCGGGTTATAAATATATATATATATATATATATATATATATATATATGACAACACGAGCCCAAGAAACCTGCTGGATACCGCGTCCCATCCAGGACAGGTACCACGTTGCCCCGATACCCCGCAACATGGACCCTAACCTACACTCCGGCAGGAGGAGAGCTAGGGCCGCGTACATGGAGAAAACCACAGCCCCTTTTACGGACGCCGCCAAATATTATGCGAAGAACAAGGGCGCAGTGGCAGTATTATGCGACCGCCGCGGCCACATTACCTCCGCTGCATCGACCACGGCCTCTGCACGATCACGGAAGCCGAAAAGCTTGCCATCGCGTTAGTCATCCGCGAAGACCAACACGCAAACAACCACTGACGATCCTCATGGATTCCCAGCAGGCCTGCCGCAACTTCCTTCAGGGAAGAATCAGAAGACCTGCTGCACAAGTCCTAGCCCAAATACTCAAAGAGCACACTGAGGACATCACGACCCAAACCATCATACGGATACCAGGCCACACTGGCATCACGGATAACCTGCAGGCCGACAGAGCCGCTCAAGGATTCATGCATAACCGAGCACTCATCACGCCTGCTACAGGAGACCCGTACCCTGTCGACCTCGAGCATTCAGCCATTGTGAACTACCGCAAAGGGAGTCGCTTGCAATATCTACCACACCACCAAAATCTAAAGACAAAGGATGCCGCTGCTTGGCATAGGCTCCAGACAGGCACTTACATAACCTAAACATATTGCATCGCATACACCCCGCAGCCTAAATACCAGTGGTGCGATGCCACACCAACCTTATACCACGTTACGTGAAAGTGCGCGCTACCAAACATAGAAGAGCACGACACGAACACCACGAGGAAGCATTGGGAGGCGCAGCTGTCCAGCTCGGCCATCGGAGCCCGAAACTAGGGGCCCCTACCATTAGCGATTATTCTGATTATCCTTTTAATAAAGCTTATATATATATATATATATATATATATATATATATATATATATATATATATATATATATATATATATATATATATATATATATATATATATATATCTGTGTGTGTAATGCGGCTCGATACCCATGCGCGCGTTCCTTGTTAGGAAATAAAAGAGGAGGATACGTTTTTGAATAACATCTAAAATCTAACGGTGCAAGACAACGACTAATTAAACGAAGGGGGCATAAGTCGCGAGATTGATTATTGGACGGCACCTTGGGCCCTATAACGTAAAACTATTCCAATATGTTTTTATTCCAATCTTCTGACGTCAAATTTGCGTAACCGCCGACGCAAGCATCGGGCGGTGACCCACAAGGTTGTCTGAACACACCAATCAAACGCTCTCCTAGATTATAGGAGGTCACTTTTGTTTGCTTGAAAAACGAATAACATTGCCTACATTGAGCGGTTTGTCGTATCTTATTGGCTGACAAGAGAAGAGCAGCACACTCAAGTGGAGAGGGATTCGATGGGGCCAAGCCACTGCACTGAAAATCGATAAGCGGATGAAGAGGGCGGTGCTGGCGTCTGCGATTGGTCCGCTTTCCCTCACTTAGCTTGCGGTGGCCAGTCGAAAATCGCGGCGGCATGCAACGGAAGTTTAAGAATGACACTACAACGGATCCTCAACAAAGAAGCGTTGGTAGAACGAGGTCGTAAACGTGCCGAAAGTGCTCGAAAACGTTACACGACCACGCAGAAAGCTTTATTATACGCAAATAAACCCATGCTCTCCGGCAGGTGCGAGTAGCCAGTGACTGAGTGATTGGCGGCAGCCATCTTTTATTCCTTTCAGAACGGGGCAGCCTGCGGTTATTCAGAAGAATATTCAGTTTTGTTCGGCATATTGATGCATCTTTAATGCGTACACGTCACTTTGACGCGGTGAGTTTCCGCGGTTTTGTGACGTCACGTGACAGGCAGATGAAGTGGGTTCAGCCCGAAAACTCTTGACCAATAGCCGAGGGCTAATGTTGAAAAGGCGTCGAATCAGAAATAACAATTTTTCTTTCGTTCGGTCAAATCAGGCATAATCAGTGTGTACACGCCATATCAGATGGGGAACTATCGCGGTTTTGGTGACGTCGCGTGACAGACAGGCGAAGTGGGGGTGGTTCAAAAAAGTTTTCGACCAATCACGTAGGGCTGATTGCAGAATTGGAATACAAAAGTTTGGAATAGCTTTACGTTATAGCGCCCCTTGTCTGGTTTCAAAATAACGTAAAAATACCTACACCCCGACCAATGTGGTGCGCTCAAAGGGGTTAGACGTTTCGGCTTCCATACGGATGCCTTGTTCACTTCTCTTGTGTAGAAACTTTTCGTTCAAGGCCCCAGTGTTCACTCGTAGAGTAAAAAATGCTTCTGTATAGAAGCCGGGACGTCGAATCCCCTTTGACCATGGTCGCCGCAGTGTTGTTCTTTTTCCCCTTTCCTTAGTATGTGACATTGGTTCTCTTTTCCTCTATCTATTCACCCTTTCCCTTGCTTCCAGTGTGGGTAGCAAACCAGGCACTCGTCTGGTTGACCACCCTGCCTTTCCTCTCCACGTTCCCTCTCTCCTTCTATTGGCCTCCCGTATAGCCGAGAGCTGTGTGCATCGTTAAGAACAGACTTTGCACTACCTTTCTCATATTTATTTCACGAAGGTTTGTTAAAGCGTCGTTCTAATATATCCGCTTATTCTCAGCGCTAGAATAAGGCGCTCGCAAAGAAGAAAAGAAAAATTGTGCATGAGTGTTTATCTATACGTGGCGGAATCTGAATACATCCACGTCAGATAACCAAAATTAAACAGGTAGCCAAATAAGTACAAGAATGAAAGGGTCTAGGCCCTCCTTCGGTAAGAATGCCCTCGTAGCAGCGTTCCCGCTATGGCGAAAACTTCAGGCCGAGCAGAAAGCTTCGCGACGGATCCACACAAAGCTAAATCCCAAACTAAAGCTTCAGGCAAGCGCAGGAGACCCGAGACGGAGCAACGCATAGAGAAAGGATCACGACATATAAGTGAGTGGGCTCAAGATAGGCGGGTTCGCATTTGCGTTTCAGATAAGGTCCCTGCGACCGAGCACATTCCCTAGAGCAGCGACGAGAAAGGAAAAGAAAGAAAGAAAAATGTGCTGGAAAGAAGCGATAACCCCGTTTATGCAACAAATTAAAACATCAAAACACGCCAGGCTTGCGCTCAATTCGTCACCGGGGCACGCGGCGTGGGAAAACAAACCGATCCGAGTAGGAGGTGAAGAAAACCGTGCAGCGAAGCCCACCACGCTTGCGTTTGACTGCGTAAACAGACCAACCTATAGACACACACCGCCCACTTGGGCGTAGGCGCCCCGGCAGTACGAGGGGAACTCAGAAACGAGCGTCAAGGAAAGCTAGGGAAGTAGCTATTTTTCTTAGTGCTGAGCCGGGTGTGCGTCCGTAAAAGCCGTGGCTCACCGTACAATTTTTTTTTCTTTTTTTTTTCTTCCTGTCCACAAGAACTAATGCTGCGGATCGTCGTACGTGCATGAGCGACAGTACTGAGCATTCTAGTATTAGGGCAGCGTAGTCACATGATTCGGGAAATTTTATTTTAAGCAGAGTTGCGTAGTGGCCACTTCGGAGGAAGAATTCCACATTTTCAAACAGCAAGAATGGAATTGGAATGAAATAATGGCACCAGTCTGGCCGGTGGAAGGGGAATGGAATGGGAGCCCGAGATTCCAGAATGAAGTTTCACTAGATTGGGTACAAAGTCCCGGAGCCCCCAATGCTGATTTTAGGCAAGTCGACAAACCCTCTAAATTTACCAGTTAGACCAAAGTAGACATGGTCAACTTAATGCATTTCTCAATGTTTATTCGATACGCCTCTCTCGGCATCTGCCCGTGGGTGACCACCTGTGCTGCGGCAGTTATAAACCGGATGGTATTCCACGTATTTTACACTCTGATGACCCAACCAGTTTCTCTGTTACACTGTTGAAGCGCATTGAAGGACGACAACTTGTAGTTAGAGTAAACTTATAATTAGAGCAAACGTCACAAACGCGTTCATTTTGTACACTCACGACACGGCGCCACCTCCTTCCCATTGGCTGCACCATCAAGTGGCCAATGACGCAGGCACTGGGCCCCACCTTCAGTCAGTCAGATGGCTGCGACGTGACGTGTGCAATGACGCACGCGCTAGGCACCCATTTATTCAGCCAGTACCTTGGATCTTCAAGGGGAGTATGGTAGCGCGATTCAAAGACGGGACAAGAGAAGACACAAAGGGACACACACAGCGCTAACTTCCAACACTGTTTATTGTCGAAAACCAGGTCGTACTTATACACTCAGACCACATGAGTCATGTGGTCTGAGTGTATAAGTACGACCTGGTTTTCGACAATAAACAGTGTTGGAAGTTAGCGCTGTGTGTGTCCCTTTGTGTCTTCTCTTGTCCCGTCTTTGAATCGCGCTACCATACTCCCCTTGAAGATGCATTACCAACAAGCCCACATTGCAACCCTCGTGAACAGTACCTTGGAGCCGCTGTGGCGTCGGGGAAGCGTGCTCGTCTCGCATCCCGGAGGCCCGGGTTCGATTCCCACCCAGACCGAAATGTCGCAAATTTCGATTTCCAAGTCAATAGTATACTTCGTTCACAGGAGCCTCCCTGACGAATTTAACGTCTATCTGATCATTTTTTTGCATGTTTTTATTCGTTGCGCCGTCGGTTCGGTCATGCCATCGACGACGATGCCGGATTTTCGCGTAACGGGGTATATAATGCTTTTGCATTAAAAAGACGAGACAACGCCGACCTAAAAACGAAAGACATTTGCGCAAAGCCTAGGCATCGCGCTACTTTACTTGGATACATAAATGATGGGTCAGTGCTCCGCGGCGCAATCAACCTAATAGTCTATCTCAGAGCAGCGGAGGTCAGTGCACAAAAAGAAGAAAAAAAATGGGAGCCGACGACGCTTTATTGCGGTCTTCCAAACAGATTCATCGGCTTTATTAGTGAAAGAGCCTCTGAATCCGTCCAATTAACATTACTACGCGGATCATAAGTGACGCTCGTCTTAAAACCACCTGAACACCGAAGCATAAAGAAACGTAAGAAAGGAATAGCTGTAATGACAGCATCAGCAGCCACAAAAAGAATTTACCTCAGGAGGTGCATCGTTCATCGGCCGCTGCGAAAGTGCACTTCGCCAGGCCGGCCGCGATTAAACCGCTCGAGAAAGCGTCAGGAAATAAATTGAATGAAAGAATCATAATCGCCAAGACAAACGGCATTCTTAGTGTATCGCCGCATACATCTTTTCATTACAGCTTTTACAAACTGCGATGCGATCATCAGCGAAACACCGAAGAGGCTGCGTGCGTTGTGAACTAGGGCCGCTATGTCTCGCTCTGCCTCGATAAAGCGAAAGAAAGACAGAAAAAGACCTGCCACAGTGAAACGTTTTACATCACGTTATTTCGGGAATACCAGGAGGAAAAATGCAAATGCACTTCAGCAGTAATTGGGCAGGAACGAGAACCCCTCGAGAATGGTATAGCAGGCTGTGTTTGCGTAACTGGGTCTTCATTTTCTTTGAAAGGCAGGCAGAAATAAAGATTTTAAGATATCCAAATAATTTCTTTCTATGATTTTAGCTGCTCCTGCTTTAATTTTTTCGAGCTGTAAAAAAAGATGAGCACGATATTCGCAATCACACCTCAAACATAGTATATGAGTGAATGATCGATGCTGCAAGCAGTCCAAAGGTGTGAACAGGCCTTGAGCAACGGAAAGGCATTGAATACAATGCTCCTGGCTTCTACTTTTGCCGAGATATCTCTTGAAGCAATAACGCAAATGGAGCCTTGGGATATGCGATAAATAACGCATGGCAATTCTTGAATTTCTGTCAGCGTTTTTGCTGTAGACTTAGAGCATAAAGGGCAAGGAATTTTTGAAGGCGGAGTGCGATGTATGCTGCACGCGCAAAACTGTTGGCATGCCTTCCGAGCTAACCCTGTTGTCGCTTGAAGCACACAGGGACACAAAGGACACATTAGGCGCTAGCGCGTTCTTCTTTGGTTTAATGGCAGCGAAATTCTTGCATTACACAAACACTGCGGTGTGCGCACACTAAAAAAACGTGCTTCGTCTGTGCCCACGAAGTTCAGTTCCTCGAACGAATGTGAATGGCGGCGAATGTGAAGTGTTGCCGAGGCAATTTCACCATACAGCACGTGCTTGAGTTTCTCTAGCAGACTTATAGCCACGCCTTAAAATTGCTGTTGTCATTGAGGCCATTCCAGGTAAATAAGAATGAAAAACACAAACGCCTTTCCTATCGGCGAAACGTGCCCCGCAGATATATCGAACCAGCAGTATAGAAAGATAAAGTGGCGGCCGCTCAGCCCGGATTCCTGATGTCAGGCAGCGACCTGTTGAGCGCGATGAAATCGCTGGCCAGCACATTGAAGCCGTTGACCTTGTACAGCTTGTCATTCATTTTGCCTGTGCCCGCCGGGAGAAAATAGGTGGCATCATGCTCACCGGGACCTTTGGCCTGCGCGTCGGTGATGATCATGGCGTGGACGTGGTAGTAAGTTTTGCCGTCAGCCTCCACTTCGCCACCAGTTGACCGGTTGTTGACAACTGCAGGCTGAGCGTGAAGATGATGCTCCTGCGGGCAACAAAACAGAGGTCACCAACGGTTAACCAACGACAACTTTCAAAAAGAAACGTATAGCCAAAGCCTTGCAAAGCTCACGGGATGCCGTTTAAACACCTCCGTGAGTCGACTGCAGCTTTTCAGTATAGTTTCCATAGCTATACTGAAGAAGTTCTCTGCATGGTAACAGAGCCCCATACAATTGCCGTAAAATTGGGTGCAGTAGCTGCTACTCTGGCGTTTATAACAATTTCTAACAGAGACCGTGTTTCAGACGTCCCGTTAAAGTAAGCTCCAGGACGTCTTCAGGCTTTAGGGCGAGTGTCTGCTAAGTTGTCCAGTTCTCTCCGTCATTGCAACTAGTTGAGGGCGCAGGCCACCACAACATCCAGCCTTCTATCCCTTACCACGGCGGTTACATGGTGCTGGAGAATACATTAAAAAGTCACCCGTGGTTGACATGCACCAATAAAATCATTCCACGCTGTACGCACCCACGAAATCACATATATGCAGCGCGGGGCAGGACAGCTACCTACGCCTCTTAATTGGAGGGTCACCGCGCGAAGGCAATAGATTTGCGCCTGCTCGGTATGACCCGGAGTTTTCTTAATTACGATCCCTTCGTTCTCTCATTCGCCTCTCACTAAAAAAATAAATATCGATGGAAGCACTGAGACGATGATGGTGCACGCACCTGCGTTTCAACACCCCCCGTCAGTCCTTGCCCCTTCTTTTATACCTTCACACATTGCATCATTATCTCTGCCGACATATCCATGCCAGTAACACTTAACCACGAATGCCACAAGTTCACGCATCTCTCCCAAGCTGCGCTCTGAAAGCCGGCTGCCGTTAACAACTGCCGCCGTACTCTCGCATGTGCTTAGGCACGTGCCATCCGAAGCAAAACTTGGGAAACTACAGCACCAGAAAAAAAAAAAAAGAATTTCTGGCGCGGCCGGGCAGCCTGGAATAAGAGTGCACAGTTCACTGGCAAGATTGGGAAACTTCTTTGCGCGTGCCGCTCGATTTCAGGCTCCATATCTAGGTTGACGCACACGCACAAACATCGCACGCATGCACTCACGCACTTCGCAACACTCGTGGTTTTCCAAACTCTTGTTCGCGATCGCATGTGCCTCTTGATACTTCTGGCAGACTCCACATTGCTGTGCGCCGTTCGATTTTTTTTTTTTTTTGCCATGTTTCGCCGTTGTTCTTTGGGAGTTGTTAGACACCTCCGTGTTTTCCCAGAATTTTGCCAATATCGATTCAATTTTTTATGCAGTCTAGAGAAGAGCACGCAAGATCGCAGGATCAATGATCTCTATGCGTTGCTGAATAATCATCACAGAGCAGCCAGGAAGCGACCTGGTTTCTCCAAGGTATGATTCTCTGCTTCCCTCACAATTTTTTTTTTAATCTGACGACCATCAGCCTTGTTATAAACTTCGTACAGAACGCAACTCAGCGACACTAAACAGGCAGTTTTAGTTTAAGTAGAGCGTAGAGAGGAAACAATGAAAGGTTTAGAAACGACGAAAGAGTGTTCATTGTTTTATTTCTGGTGAACTCCTGCGACTCCACAGGTCACTATATACATTCTTACCAGCGCCAATATCCGATTGTTGTCTTAAAGCTAGAACAAAGAAGGAATCACTCTGCTCAAAAAGAAATTGAAGAGAGACCCTACCGAGTCTATTTAAAAAGGTGGTGCTCTGAAGCGTTGTGTATGTTCCTTCTCAGCCGAAAATGACAGTCTACTGCGTGCGCATTGACAGGGTTAAGCACCGAGGTTGCGACAGCAGCCCACATACCAAAAAGTGCAGATTTACTGCTTCGAACACTGTCTAGTTATCTTCGCTGTGCGTACCAATGAGTGGCTAAGGTCTTGGGCCTTGGGCCTTATATTTTTTTTGGCAGCAGTGACAGCATCGACTGTGCATCTGCTAAACGGTTCCTGCTTCACATTGCAGATTTGCCGCCTACGAAAGCCCGAAAACCGTATCAGCATCGCTGGCGAACCGGCCTACGATAAAGGTGACGAACGACTGAGCTGGGCAACTGCGCAAAGCCGGATCGTTCCTGTTCAAACAGCGCTGGACACCAGGACCTCGTGACCAACTTACAGCTTATAAAGACGGCAATGCTCCGGAGAGACATCATTTGGCAGCAGTGACAGCATCGACTGTGCATCTGCTAAACGGTTCCTGCTTCACATTGCAGATTTGCCGCCTACGAAAGCCCGAAAACCGTATCAGCATCGCTGGCGAACCGGCCTACGATAAAGGTGACGAACGACTGAGCTGGGCAACTGCGCAAAGCCGGATCGTTCCTGTTCAAACAGCGCTGGACACCAGGACCTCGTGACCAACTTACAGCTTATAAAGACGGCAATGCTCCGGAGAGACATCATTTGGCAGCAGTGACAGCATCGACTGTGCATCTGCTAAACGGTTCCTGCTTCACATTGCAGGTTAGCATTTTTTTTCTTTTGCCACTTTAAACTCCTGAAGTTTTGCTGTCACTGCTGCCACAGTGTACCACAGTGTGTCTCTATAGTGCTTACCCGGTTGTGTTAAGGTTTGCAAGTGTGCCTAGTTAACTGTAGAAATGGCTTCTGGCAAGACTGACGCTCTGTCGGATATTGCTAAGGCCTTGGTTGAAAAGGCGCCAGCTAGCATTAAAGAAGTATCAAAGGTGCTCATTGAGATGTCCTCTAAATTTGTTGACGCAATGGGTGACCTAAAAAAGGAGATGAACAAGATTGATGAGACGAATAACTCAGCGAAAGCTGAGCTCACTGCCATCAGACAATCAATCGGGTACATGAACGAAAACTTTGAAGATTACCGCAAAGAAATGAAAAGTCTTCGACTTGAGCTTACCGAAGTGAAAAACCAGGGCCTGGAATGCAAGAAAGAGAACCTAAGACTAAACAAAGAGCTTCAGGAAACTAAAAAGCAGCTTATTGAGTTAAAGCAATACAGCAGGCGCAATAACCTGGAATTAAGAGGTATACCAAAGGCTGACAATGAAGACGTCCTCGGAACAATCGGAAAAGTCGCATCTTCCTTGTGCGTCCAGCTTTCTGATGGTGACATTGACGTAGCTCACCGCGTCCCATCGAAGAACAATACGCCTCCAAACGTAGTTGTGAAGTTCACATCCAGATCAGTTCGTGACAAACTGTTGAAGGCAGCCAAAAAGAAGCGACTGAATACAGCCATGCTGGGTTTTCAGAATAGCGATCCAGTGTACGTAAACGAACACTTGTGCCCCGAAAACAAGATCTTGCTGGGAAAAGCCATCCAACAAAAACGAGAGAAAGGATGGAAATTTGCATGGGTTTCTGAGGGGAAAATACTAATGCGGAAATCCGAGAACTCCAAAGTAGTGCATCTAACACGTGAAGAAGACTTAGTAGAAATAGTTTAAGTACTTTTATAACTTGCACACCCTATTCGTTAACAATGGCTTTTTCAATCAAAGAGATTGACAATCTTTGTCGAGCAAAATCTACATCAGTTTTTCATTGCAATATCCGTAGTATTAATAAAAACGTAGACTTGCTTTCTGCTTTCCTGTCGCTACATGAACATTCGTTCAGTGTAATTGCAATAACTGAGACGTGGCTGCGGAAAAGTGAAACAATCAGGCTTCCAGGTTACAGAACAGAATCAAACGCGCGCGACTCACGTTCACGCGGGGGTGGCGTTGCATTGTTTGTAAAAAATAATATATCCTATAGTAAAGTTCTAGCGGCCACATATAGTTGCAATGACATTGAATCGCTTTTCATTCGGCTAGAGTGTGACGTCATCATTGGTGCAGTTTATCGGCCACCGAGCGGTAACCTCGCAGGATTTCTCGATAAGCTGGAAACAATTTTCTGCGCTGTGTCAAAGCAGCGAAATGAACCAGTGATGATAGTAGGCGACATGAACATAAACACATATGACATGCAAAACCGCGACTATAGCTATTTATTGCAATCTTACAACTATCGTAATTTAATTACGTCGCCGACGCGTATAACTAAGGCATCTTCGTCTTTAATTGACCACGCATTAACAAATCTAGACAAGGGGGTTACCGGAGGCGTTTACCAAGAGCCAATCTCTGATCATCTACCTATCTTTGCCGCTTTAGATCATCCAACTAGTACCAAAGAAAAAAGAAACAGCATTGGAATGAAAATAGATTACAAGCTATTACGAGAAGAAATCCTTCGCATTAATTTCAGTGAAATTTTGAACGAGGATATCGACATTGAAATAAATAACCTAATTGCATATCTTAATATCGCCGTAGATAGGAGTAATCGCAAGGTCTCGAAGGGTCGACATGATACGCCCATGTGCCCTTGGATGACAGAGCACATACTTCAAACACTTAAGGCCAAAGAATACTGGCATGACAAATGGCGCCATAATAAAGATAATATATACTACTTACAACAATTCAAAGTACAGCGGAATAAATCTGTCGCTATGATTCGATCGCGCAAAAGGGCCTATTATGCTCACCTAATTACACAGACCGCTGGTAACACAAGAAAGCTGTGGGAAATTATAAACGAAATCACAGGAAAACAACGCAAGCTAACTGTGCTTCCCGAAACCACTGATAATGACGTTGTAGAGAATTTTAACACATACTTCGCATGTATCGGTCCATCCCTGGCTGAAAAGTTTAGTGAATCAAAAAATATATCTATCTTCCAGAGTCCCGTACCTAACACTTTCGTTATGTATACCATTGAACTTGAAGACGTGATGGCAACAGTCAATAAGATGTCAGCCTCTAAAGCCTCCGGACTAGATGGTATTTCTATTCGAATGATAAAAGAGAATATAGATATGTTAGGGCCAGTATTATGCCACTTGTTTAACCACTCCGTGAACTGTTCTAGATATCCGTCTCAGCTGAAGATAGCTAAGGTTGTCCCTATCTTCAAAGAGGGAGACCGAAATGACCCTTGCAATTACAGGCCGATATCCGTGCTCAGTACCATTAATATTATATTTGAAAAAATTCTAACGCATCGGTTCCACAAATTTATTGATAAGTACAAGGTTATGTGCCCACAGCAACATGGCTTTCGTCCGAATCATTCAACTTCGTCAGCAGTGTTAACGTTAACTCAAATGATTAATCAAGCTTTGCAAAATAATATACTTGTATGTGTCATATTCCTGGACCTAAAGAAAGCATTCGATACAGTTGATCACAACATACTCTTACATAAACTGCAACATTATGGCTTCCGCGGTAGCTCATTAGATCTTCTTACTGATTACCTTCATGAACGAGTACAAGTAGTAAGAATGAACAATATTGCATCATCGCCTAAGCATATGCGCACTGGAGTCCCTCAAGGATCCGTCCTGGGCCCCCTTTTATTTTCATTATACATTAACGACTTCCCACTTATTTTTGGTACAAGTGAAACCCTTATGTACGCCGACGACACTTGTATTGTAGTAACAGCCGATAACACTTGTGATCTTGAAACTAAAGCAAACGAAGAGTTGAAAAAAGCAAGTGAATGGTTCTCAATGAACAAACTTACGATTAACGTTAGTAAAACCAAGTATGTGGTATTTCGAACGCGTAACAATACCTTTCCTGCTAAATCATTAGATTTAGAAATAAACGATTTTCCATTAGACGAAGTCAATTCATTTCAATATCTTGGCGTGATTTTCGACAGCAATCTGCACTGGCAAGAACAAATAAGCGCAGTTTGTAAAAAGCTCGCATCAGGATGCTATGCGCTCTCACAAGCACGGCATAGTCTCGATACTAACACACTGCGTATTTTATATTTTGCACTCATCCATAGCCATATCACATATTGTAATGAATCATGGGGTACGACATACAAAACTTATCTTGAACCTGTACGCAAACTTCAAAAGCGCGCCCTGAGAATAATTACCCATTCAAGTTACGATAAACCAAGTCTGATTTTATTTAATAGAATGAATGTGTTGCCGTATGACAAGATACACGAATTAAAAATTGCCATGTGTGTCTTCAACATTGTTAAACACAACCTCCCTTTTCATATTTCTATATTTTACTCATCTTATCGTGCGACCAGAAATCAAACGTGCGGTAATTTTAATCTTCCTCCAACTAAAAATATTTACGGACAACGTTTGCTACAGTTTTCAGGGACAAAAATTTGGAATAAACTACCAGCAGAAATAAAACAAGCAAATAATTTTTCATCTGTACTTAAGAAATACTTGCTTAGCCTCAATAATGCTTTTCAATGGTAACAATAATGATGTCCTTTCTTTTATTTAGTAACTCGCTGACACCTGCTGAACATATCTTAGTGTTTCGATTTTGTCTAGATTAATATTGTGTGTTCATAATAATGCAGAAACTTGCCTGCAATCCTCCTAACTAGTGTATTGTGATTACTTAGAAATATTTAATAGTATAAGATGCTTTTCACTGTTTCGCATTTCATTGTGTACGCTCGTGCAACTTAATGGTATGCGACAAACATGTGTATACACATGATGTATTTTATTTGCTTTGTACTTGCAATTGTTATTCATTTTTCATTGGACCCGACACTAGCCTGTGGCTATGGGTCCAACCAGTTCTGGTATTTCTGTGTATTCTATGTCTGCAAATAAAGAATTGAAAATTGAATTGAATCGAGGAAGCTTATCGTTCGTAATAGTTCTTGGTGATTTACTGGCGACCATGTATATTATTATGGCCAAAGTGGCGATTACCCGACACGTGCTTCATAGAAATGTTCCGTAAGAACTTTTTCTTCATGTGGGGGCCCATTAAACAAATCACGTTGCGAAATGCTACCTAGCGAGAAACTTGAGCGTGAACAAGCTATCGGAACAGTCGTTGACGCCGTCATCTCTTTGCAGCTGTGTCCACCAAGACTGCGTACTTCGCATCACGAACATTAGATGCGGTATAGTTGCCTGCTGGTGGAGGAGAGTTTCGGAAGTCGCACCCATCACTATCATTCATGTTTAAAAAAAACAAGAAGGCGGGGGCGGGGAGAAAGGGGGGAGGGCATACGAACAGGTATTTGTTCACCGGATCGTCATTTAAATTTTTCACAAAAATGTAGCTATTTTTTTATTTCTTTGAAGCGACGACGCACTGCAAAGCCAAACAAAATCTGGGGACGATTTCACAAAGTTTTTCGTTAGTATATGACGTCTACCATTGGCTAGCCGCTTTCGCTAGTAATGTGTCTAGTACAACGATTGGTTGAAATCTGCTCTTAGGCACAGTTGTAGCGTTACAAATATTTTGAGACTACGGGTCCTAATCGACGAAAAAGCGCAATCCGTGCGCGATGAAAGCGAGACAGGCCATCTGTTCCCGCCAATGGCTGCGAGCAGGCGACAGCAAAGCGAACACAAACGCAGCTCACGAGCAGAGCGCGGCTACGCATTTGCACGTTCTCACCACAGGAGAACGTGATGCGAAGTGCTAGTGGTCGAGACAGACGCGCCGTTGCTAGGGAAGCAGCAAGTGAGAGTCGGCACTCAACGGAGAAACCACCAAGAGAGAGAGGGAGGGAGGGAGGGAGGGAGGGAGGGAGGGAGGGAGGGAGGGAACAAAACGACTGACGATCGCAACAAAAGGGGGGGCAGCTAGCGACGTAGAAAACGAAGCGGCGACGTGCTTCACAGAGACACACCCAGGGGCAACCGCTTCATTAGGGAATCGTCACCGTGTGTAGTACAGATGCGGAAAAACGTGCCGACAGCGCCGACACGCTTACAAATGTTCGCACAAGCTTTTGGAGAACACTGCACAAACGAAAAATGCTGAGAAGCGCCTTTGCCAGAGGGGGCGCAGCCTCAAGTTGAGAGGCGCACGCTGTAAAGTAGTCACTCGCACGCAAGTGCAGACAAAACCACTCGATCGATTCGTCGCTGAAAGCTTAGGACTCCGGGAGATTCAGCTGTTGCTTCCCGCCACACCCGCGTTTTAGAATCTTCAGCGGGCACCTGTACGCACTATTGAGAGCACACCACTTTCGCATAGAGCGCAAGAAAGGAACCGCTCTTTTTTCGGAAAGCAGAATGTTTTACGGGTGTATATTCCACCTACATTCCACTTTATAAGTAAAAGGTCAAGTGAAGAGAAAGACACTAGAAGAACATGGATGAAAAAGTTAAAAGTCACAGGCACAGAAAGAAGATGTTCCTAGGCCCGTAAGACATTCGACAAGTGCTGAAATAAGCGCAACCTACAAAGTAAATGCGTAATTAAAGGAGGCTCCCAAGAAGATCTCGCCGTAAGACCGACTGCCAAGCCCGGTTTCACGAAGATGCGGCGGCTTGCCGTAAAGATTGACGCGGGCCACATAGACATGTGTCCCCTATCGTGCGAAGTCATCTAAAGTGCTTTCTGATGTAGAGGTTGATAAAATTACGGAAAATCATGAAGACATGTGAGTTTTGTCCAAAATCCTCGCCTCAGAGTCTGCTGCAAAGCCTTTACCCGACAATCCGTCTGCTGTGAGCTTCGGCTTCAGAGAGATGCTACGAACAACGGATGCCCATTACAAAAGTTGGCGCTCCTGGACTACAGATGAATCCGCGTGTCTTCAGTCATCTCGTCGCCATGGGAAACACCAATGACAAGGACCACATGAGAATGAGAGATGGCAAAGAGAAAATCAGTCCTAAAACAACTAGTACAAATGCGGTTTTGCTTTGTTTGAGTCACCACTTAACAATTCCACTTCTTGGCCCATGGACATCCATGGCTTACCATAGCAGCTTTCGCTCACATGACGTGCATGCAGGTAGTGAACGCGTCGTATACCATGCAGAGGGGGATTCCACGGCGTGCTGTCAGAACGCAGGAACAACAGCCTAAAGTCGGCAATGGTGCCATGAGAAGGAATAATGCAAAAGGTCAACGGCGTGCGTCGAAGATGCACGCCTGCCACGACACGCGACGGCACGTACTCTTATTTCTCAACCTATACGCGAGCACGCCATCGAGCTGCTAAAGAAAATGGACCGCACCTGCAAGCATGCCACTCCACTTTCCTCTAACCCTATCCCCCGTCCCCTTCCCACTCTGAAGATGGTAAGTAACATCAAAGAGCTGCCGATGGCGCCACCAATTTTAAACTCTGGAGTGCTTGCTCTCTCGAGGAGAGCTCCACACGGCCCATGTTTTTTCTCGCCTGCGGGAACAGCGCGTGCTCCTGCGCGTGCTATTAAAAACAATTTCAGGGCGAACGCGCCCGATAGAGTAATTAGCGAGTGCGTCGGTCGGTAAATGACAGAAGCGAGGAGGGAGGATGTTATTAGTACATGCATCCTATAGTCCCAACACAATTCAGCAGTCGCCTACCCAAGAACATGACCGCTGGCTGCCCTTTCTTAAGGCCACATGGTCCAGCTACGGCATCAGCTCCAATGAGAGGCTAGGAAGGGGGGGATACGGGCTAGCAACTATGTCGCTCACTTCCTTTGGTTGCGGACAACCGAAACAAAACTTGGCGTCACCGTGTAAAATACATTCGCCCATAAAAATGTTATCTAAGTTTTTCTGGAATGCCCTACACGTTGCTCCTTTGCTTATCAGGTGATATTGTATTGCATGCCGAATTAGGTTTCTGCGAAGGCAGAGGTGGTGAGAAAAGTAAATTATGCAGCTTATGTTTCAGAAATGTGATCTGTATAACGCATCCAGAAAAACTAAGAATAAGATAAAGAGAAGCCTACGTGACTTTACCTACATTTCACTAGCGTAGCGGTTAAGAAGTACCTATATACAACCAAAGGTGTGTCACGGTGCGAATGTATTTGAACAGCACACACTTAATCACAAGAGAAGAAATATCCAGTACTTCGACACTACTGTGCGACAAAATGTACAACACGCAGTAGCCAAACAGCGTTTCGGAGTCATGTGTCAGGCTTTCGGAGTTTCGCGCACCTTGCCGCAGCGCTCTCCGCCGATGCCTGCAGCGACCTTCCCTCGCTTCCAACGGAAACCGTCGGACGACCTTCGCATTACCGCAAACACGTTCACTCCGTCTACCTCATCTTCAACGTGGCTCTGGTTGTCACATCTCTAAGCCTTCATTAGACAATACAACATCAGTCAGAGTCGTGGATGCAGCACGCGCCGCACTCCCCGTCGCAAAACGTCGCGTACTTTTAGCATGTTATATACACGTACATGCGCCACTAGCGCATGTAACCGATGCCCAGGTGGCACATACCCTCGTGGGTGACACAAAAGGGAATGCCCAAATTTGCATTGAAGAAGCCATACCAGTGCAAGATTTATGCCGAACACAAACGTATTCCGTGAGAGGAAATGCTCAACGGAAAATTTGCATCCACACATTCACATGTCAGGTTCAAATCCACGTCAACGAATAACGGATGCTTGAAAACAAGATTTACGTCGCTTCTCGTACTGCGCACGATTCTATAGTGAGTTGAGTGCGCTAAAATCTAGAAGGTTCAACTCGGTCTGAATTTATGCCCATTCATTCATTCATTCTTCATTACTAGCCTACCACAACATACTATATTGCCATCTTACCTTACTGAAAAATTTACATATAATAACAGATGCGAACCCAAGGGCATTGCAAAAGCTAGCTTCTCCCCACAATGACTAGCAATGCAAAATAGGCAGCTTTTTCACTAAGGTTCTTTAGAAATATGCAACAGCGATAAGTTTAGCATTATACAAATCCATATACACTCAGTGTCAGAATTTTATCAGTGGGATTAATAAAAGAAAGAAGAAGAACCCGTTAATGTTTTAATCTACGGCGCATCAGAGAAGCGTTAACGCACGCAGATATCTCTTGGGCGTAGATGGTTGTCATGGCGCGGATCGCAAAAATTGACATACATGTAAAAGAAGCATTATTGTTGTGCAACGGCGCGAAAAGAAGCAACAAAATGAGTGTACTAGTAATCTGTATACGCGCTAAACTTGCAACTGCTGTAACTCCAAATATTTTCAGTGAGCTACTTCTTATGTTGCCAAGTCTCAGTGCCGATTTTACTGCATTTATACAATGTACCTACGCGGAGAGCGCATAATTACAAAGAAAGTATAAGATGCTACCAGTAAGTGTCTCATCATCCGCATGACGAGTACAAGCATGTATAAAGACCGCTTCGCAATCTAGCTCTGTGCTCCCAAATTCAGGAAAGACGCATGCCACGTTCTTTCTTCCATGCTTACTGCAAATGCAGTTGAAATGCCACACGTTTCATTTGCCAATGGAAAGGCTGACAAACGTACTACAAAACACCGTCGTGAGTGGGAAACACATGCTATATTTTACATGATAGACACTCTGTTTAAAGTAAAGCAAGAAAAATAAACCAAACCGAAGTACCAAGGCATCTGCAGACCCAGCTGCATTCTTCGACCGCGTTCTGCCAAGCAGGCCGACAAGCTGAAACAAGGTAGTGAGGTAAACAAACAGCTGAACAAAACAACCGAACAGCAATATCCACCTATCCTAGAGTGGTGAAGGCACGGGAGTGCGATAGAAGAAATGGGAGAAATCAGGATACGCAGGGCAGTCCCTCTTTCCAGCCGACCAACTACCAACGTCGAAGTGTCATTAACCACGCACCACAGATACCAGAGAACAGTCTCATTAGACAAAACAAGCTAAAAAAACCAAAGACAGCATATCATCAAAAGAAGGAGCAGGACAAAGGAACGAAGCAGCCACGGCACAAGAAACAAGCTCCAGCCAGCGTAGGCCTAAACAGCTGTACTATTAATACCGGCGTAAGGCGTAAAGCATGTTTTCGGTGTGCGCCCTCAGCCTCCGATGCTTCTGCCGCTGCTTCGGAAGCAGGAGTCGCCTCGGACTCCTATCGGTTCACGGCGGTACGCAACCGGCGCTTTATCAAGCAGTCTCCGGCAGCCTGGTTAATCGCCGGGCTAGCAGCCCAGCCCGCTACCGAGCCAAGCGACAAACAGCTCGCGCGAGCGTGCAAAGCGACAAACACAGAACCGGCAGCAGCAGCAGCAGCAGCAGCAGCAGCAACGAAGTGCTCGCCACAGCACACGGCACCGCACCAAGAAAAGTGATCCCAGAGAACGTCGATGCTCAAGCGGTGTTTCTTTCGATCTGGAGACGCTAGCAACGATCCCTACACGTTCCCTTCTCTCTCTCTCTCTCTCTCTCTCTCTGTCCCTCTAAGAGAAAAGCGCAGCTTTCGCCGAACAGGACCAACTACCCCCTTCCATTCCACGCCCCTTCAGACAAGTCACCCACAACTATTTTGTTATTGCCTGTTTTGTACTACTATGTCAAACAACAAATGACATTTCCGAAAACAAGATAAATTAGTAAGTTTTTCAGCACCAAGTGCCAGCCTTACAGGGCTGACTATTTTAGAATTCTTTCAGCGCCGTCAAGGGTTCCATCCTTGAAAGCCACGCTGGTACACAATCTTGTGCTTTCTGAATTTCTACAAATCTCGACAAACATTCTCGAAAAAGCATTCGTGCAGGCCGAGCATCCGGGTCGAAGTGATACCTCGCCGTACCGGCGTGCCATAGACAATGAAGGCCAACTAGCATAATAAGTTCAACCAGCAGTCCATCATCGTTTACTATAGATAAATATCTAATAACATGTGGGTCTAGAGGAAGGTCTTTTTGGTGGTGCTTTGAAGTGCATCCCACAACGAAGCAAGGACAAATTCTAATATTACAAGAGCGTCGATCATAATATAACCAAAACGTAAAACGTAGACGGTGACAAGGGGAGATTGGGAATATGGCAGTACGTCAAATTGTGTGACACAGTAGTTCTGCGGAAACCCGCAAGGTGGAGAGAAGTAATGAATAAAGGGAAAATCAGACATCCACCCGTTCGTAGCAATTGCTACAAAGGAAACCCATACGGGTTCCTCGAAAGAAAAGCCTCGGAGTTGAAGAAGAATGCGTCCTGATCCGGGACTCGAACCCGGGACCACCTGCCTTTCCGGGGCAGCCGCTCTACCATCTGAGCTAACCAGGCGGCTAGCAGATGGCAGGGCGAAGTCGAATTTGTCGACAACACGAAGCAAAGGCAAGTGTTTGACGTAGTAGTTCGGCGGAAACCCGCAAGGTGGAGAGAAGTAATGAATAAAGGGTAAATCAGACATCCACCCGTTCGTAGCAATTGCTACAAAGGAAACTCATACGGGTTCCTCGAAAGAAAAGCCTCAGAGTTGAAGAAAAATGCGTCCTGGTCCGGGACTCCAACCCGGGACCACCGCCTTTCCGGGGCAGCCGCTCTACCATCTGAGCTAACCAGGCGGCTAGCAGATGGCAGGGCGAAGTCGAATTTGTCGACAACACGAAGCAAAGGCAAGTTTTTGACGTAGTAGTTCTGCCATCTGCATCTGCCCTGCCATCTTCGCCCTGCCATCTGCTAGCCGCCTGGTTAGCTCAGATGGTAGAGCGGCTGCCCCGGTAAGGCGGTGGTCCCGGGTTCGAGTCCCGGACCAGCACGAAGTTTTCTTCGACTCTGAGGCTTTTCTTTCGAGGAACCCGTATGGGTTTCCTTCGTAGCAGTTGCTACGAACGGGTGGATGTCTGATTTTCCCTTTATTCATCTACATCTATACGGCAATCTAGTTTTCCGGGAATGGTAACACGTTTACGGACAAGTTAACCACTCTATGAAGTTATTACGTGCATTTGCAGACATCGAACCAAACAGTTCTAATAATACAAAAGCGTCCCTCTTCATATATATATTCTATTGTGAATGCATGCCCGGGCTTCCAGAATGATGTCCGATCCTGAAGGAATATCCATGTCTAGTCTGATGAGTGGTCACTCTTCTTGGGCATAATGTAATAACGAGCATTTTAAAAAATGTATCTTCGCGTTATGACATAGGGTCGCATACCAACATCAGTTTTTCTATAAGAAATGTACTCAAACAGAAGTGGGATGGTGGTGAGGCTCATGACACGCGAATTGGTATAGAGATGTTCTGCAGGCAACAAGTCCAAAAACCACCGCAGTGCACTAGATGACCGTACGTTATAGCACCACGGCATAGCAACATAAGCGCGCGCGTGAAATGCAAGCTTGCCGCCCAAACGCGCCATCATTATGACGTCTTTCAAGCAAGCACAAACCACGGCCTCTTAGATAAGCGTTCCTTTCCGTTCAAAGGGACCCGCGCGGGCCCCATCCTTTGTCACATTTCCCGCTTATCCTCTCCATGCTGGGGAAAACCTTTGCGACTCGTTTACGAGAGTACGTGCGGCAAGCTTCACGAAGCGCGCACTCTCCGCTTTCATGCGCCGTAGTACAACACAGACGCCCTACACTTCGTCACCTGGAGGCGCCTCTCTCCTGTTTCCCCGCACTCCTAAGTCTCACGCCTCGGTGCGTCACTGGGCGGCCCTCTTATCCTGCGCCGAGCCGGGAAGAAAAGTGTGAGACACGTTTTCATTTAATTACGCCCAGTTCATTCACGTCCAGCGCGCACCGCAACCCAAGGAAATGCTGGGGGGCAATGAGCGGGAGCAAAGAAGAAAAAAACAAGAGCGAAGACAACGAGAAAAGAAAAGGCTTCGCACGCGTTAGCCCCTCGAAGGCGTCGAGTAAACAGACTAAAGCTTCATTAAGGACCGCTCTTCTTTTTCTCGGGCGTGAGATGAATGACAGCAAAGTGAGCATAGGTTCCTGCCCGACAACCTTTCTCCCTCCGAGAAAAGAGAATACGTCAGAGGCACACGGACTCACAGAGGCGACTAGATGTTGGGCGCAGAAAATAAGAGCGACGCGTAAGCTGCCAGAACCTGACAGGTTGCGTTCGTCGAAGCCGTTCGGCCAGCAGGCAATTCATCCTCGTTGTCACGAAAATGTCGTTATCATGGCATTTTCGTGAAAGCTTGAGTGAATCTGTTTTGTTGCACCTACCGTTGTTTCTATAGTGACAGTAAAAACACTGCAAACATATAACAGTTCCCAGCTTCCAGGAGCAGTAAGGGCTTTCCTTTTCGGCAAAAAAAAAGAATGCAGAATTACTCAATTCAAAAAGTAACCGTTGAAAAATTTGCGAACGCTGACTTCAAAGCTGAGCAATCTGCTCCGATAATTTCTTGCTTCTTTTCACTGGATGAATGCAGTCAAACAACAAGCAAAATAACGCAGAGTCCAACTAGGTATAAATATGGCAATCATGTGCAAGTGGAGACGCCCGGTTTTTCGTAGCAAATATATTAATAATAACATAAAGGAGAAAAGGAAGAAGAAGACGGAGACTAAGAAGGAAAGAAAAGAAGACAGAACATTTTAGTTTTCTTAATATTCGTTCATTTAACAAAGTCGGTATTTGAATTTTATCCAACGAATAAAGAAACGGTATGACCCGTTTAGAAGTCACTCAAGCTCTTACCCCGTTCTATTTACTTTGAGTATTTTTCTGGAAGGAAATTTATTTGTCAGAAAAGAAAGGGGAAAGAGCAGAAATGAACAGACCTGTACGAACAAGAATCCCTCGGAGAATGCAAAGAAAAAGAGTATAAGGTTGCACTCCTCTTTTTCTTATGTGTCAATGAAACATTGTTTCTTAGTAAAAAAGAAAAGAAAACCGCGACAGGAACGGTAACGTCCGCTAAAGTCGCTGTGTGCTATTATCTGTGCAGTGCGCCTTGCGCCTTACACCACCGGAGTGTTTGCAGTGATAAGGGACACAATGAAGAATGCAGCCATCCTAACGTCTTAATGACATATATGTGGGCAAATATGTATTTCTCAATGTCTTCCAGATAGCTATTGCAAAGCTGGAGGTTGCCAGGAATTTCAAGATACGAAACACTCCGCACTTGGGACTGCTTCGTTCAACTCTTTCTTCATCGGACGTTTAAAACAAACGGGTCTTACGGCGAGCTTTAGGGGAAATCAATAATTCGAACCTGAGCTTAAAAACGAAGCAGCCGTATCTACAATGTCAACAACTGCGTGGTAGTTTCGCTGTCCAGAAGTTTTCCAGAACAATTTATAAAAGATCCGCTCAAAATGAGTTTCGGAATTGATTTTCAATAAGCACGCTGGCTGGCTTTGCGAAACACAAATATCGGGAAACCCGCTGGCCATAGACGCAGAAGCCGACAAAACGTTCTGCAAACAAGTAAGAGGAACTTTTTTGCCGAGGCGCAAGAAAACTTCAGCCTGCACCGTGGCTGTTTTTTCAGCAAGCAGCTAAGCTGTGACCTCTGAGCACTTTTCACTTCTTCATCACATCCCCCCGGCGTCAGCTGTTCCTCAAACAACTGATCGCAAGTTAGCCCATCAGTTTCTTCAGGCGCATACGCAAAACAACGCCTGTGGTTGGTTTCTGCTGGCATCGCGATGCCACTGTACTTAGGTACAAAGTACAGTCAGAACGTGTGCCCATTGGGTGGAATAGTAGTATTGTTTCAGCAGTGGCACCGTCTGCCAGTACGCTTAAGCTCACCAAATAGTAGACATTTTGGGACATTCATTTCTTGCTGCCGCGTAAGAACGTGCAAGAAAAAAAGTCGCAGTTTAGCCCGAAAGACGAAGCATTGATGGTGATAGCAAATTATTAGACAGCTATAGGAAGTAAGGCTGGTAGTTTTATCGTCTGTATAAACTGCTGTAAACATTCGCTTACTAAATTAACACGCACGGTGTCACGCGCGGACAGGCAAACACAAACTCGATGACCGCGAAAACACGCTGTCGGAGCGCTAGCGTGAAGAAGAGTGGCAGCAGCGGTGAGTGAATTCCCATTCGTGCTGCCTCTTGCTTTAATGGTAACTTAGCGCACGAGAGCGCAGCGCGCACGAAGCCTTCAGGTACCTCAGGTCGTCTAACCTCCAAAATTGGGCGCGTGTGGCCGCGCTCGCAGTATCATGCGCAGCCACAGCCGGAGTAGAAGAGAAGATGCGCGTTAATTAGCCCCCTTCCTCCCCCATAAACCTACTCCTAGCACGTGCACATCTCGCCGCGTTCTTCCCTCGCGCGCGCGAGATGACGCCACCGCATCGAGCCGCCATCCTTTTCGGTTCACCGTCGAATGCTTTCCTTCGCATCTGCAGTACATGGCGCATGGCCGCAATCTTACCGCACTTGTACTATATACGGAACCTCAAGGCAACGCCGACGACGACGACACCTCGAAAGTTCGCCTTGAGTGTCCACATAACTGTTACGGCAATATAAAATGGAGGGAATTGTTTGTCAGTGTACAGCCAACGCTTGCCTGAACGATCGTGCCATGCCAGGAGTGAGAAGGACGGAGAAGAAGGGAAGTACTCGCACAATCTCTTTCATCCGCTTCCGTTCTAACCTGAACGCTCAGAAAGAGACGTGAAAGCGGATGTCATCAGTTCAGAGTGTAAATAAGAAAAAAATGGCTCCAATCCACGCTGTGAAGGTAGTTGGCCAAGGAAGCTGTGTTATTGCCTGGTCACCAATGAGATGTAGCCTTGAGCTGGGTCCTGCCAAGCGTGACCACGACGCCGTTGTGCATATTAACCCTGCTGTTAATTTCGTCGTTCATCGTATTCGCGCTGTTCCCCAGGTGCCCTAACTGTGCGTGGCTTGCATTAGGCAGGAGCCACTGTGTCCTACCTAGCCTGATCACGACACCGTTATGCATTTTGAGATTGCTGTTCCCGTTGCCACTCATCGTGTCCAAACTGCTACTCGGGAATCCTAACTATGCGTGGCCTTTCCGTAGCGCTATCAGAACACAAATGAAATAAGTTGCTAGGCGCGTCCTTCTTTTACACGCGAAAGTGTAGTTACGTCACTCCATACTTCGTATGCTGCAGTTTTCGATTTCGGGCAACTGCATAATCATGAGCAACAACATCTGGCTATTTTTATGTCCATTGAAAGGACGAAGGCATCTTCCTGCGAGCTCCAATTACCCCTGTCCTACGCTAACTGATTCCAAGTTGCACCTGCAAATTTTCTGATTTCCTCACCTCACCTAGTATTCTGCCGTCCTCGACTGCGCTTCCCTTCTCTTGGCTGCAGCTTATGCAACCGTAATCTTTACCGGGAAACGCCTGCGGTGAACACTATGGGCGAAGGCGAGCTTTCTAGTTCTTTTTGTTTTCTTTGCAGCACATGGGTGGGAGCGGCCCGCAGCGCGCTGAGTCGCGTACCTCAGGACCTTATTAAAGTTTTGCATCCATCCATCCATGGCCGGCGCCACCGCTGCCGCGAATGCGCGGAAGCGAGCGCCATCTGGTGGTGCTGCAAGGAACCTACCGGCACACGCGGCGTGTGCCTCCCACTGTAATTGGTTAAGTTTTTGGGTACGGAGACGAAGAAATCCCAAGAAATAAGTCATATACAACTTCGCTGTAAAATGCCAGGAGCACCGCCAATATATTCTCAGAGCTGCGAGGCTCGACACCGACATCAAGGACAAAGCAAAAATTTATATAAAAAAAACAATATGTTACGAAAGCAGTATTCAGGATGCCGCCTTCATAGCAATCAATCAAAATGCAATTGTATGGTTCAATTCTAAATGCCTCATTCAATATATATATATATATATATATATATATAAGTTGGGCACATGACTAAAGGGATTGACAACTTATGCCATCTGCATACGCAATGACCGTTCAGTCTACCAAAAGTCACAGATGCAGACAGCCGCTGTAGCAGCGATGGACCCATGAAAGACTGTGATACCGACCTATTCATTCCGAAGTGCTTTCCCCGACACACGAAACGTGCGATGACAACACACCGCAGCGTCGAGGCACTTCCAAAACGGATGAATCGCTTTGCGTTTGCAGATAAGCAAGAACACAAAGAGAGGTTGAGGCATCGCTGGGCTTTGCAGCACGCCCAAGGCGCTCAATTATTCAGTCTGGCTGCTTTAGCACGCCGCGAGCGCTAATCAATCGGTCACTTGAGCAGCGAGATTTCGCTGACTATGATACAAAATCCTATGCGTTCAACGCCACGAGTACGCAAAGCGAAAGAAAGCCGTACGGGTGGTGGCTGCGGGAGCATCACAACACGATAGTTGCGAATTTCTTTGAACTGTTAGCGGACGGAATGGCGAGACATCGTGTTGCTTAATGGGGGCGTATCCTTCGATGAGAGCCCGACAGAGTCCGCCAACGCCACAAACACAGAACAGTCTACCCTGACCACGAGGACGCGTATTCGAATGTTGGTTATGGCAACCGTAATTCAATGGCCATCAAGACCTAAGAATTTAAGCAAAGGGCTACATATAACGAGATAATTTTATGCAAAAAGAAATTCAGAAGCGATAGCACAGGTTCTGTCAGATCAAATGGCCGCGACGAATAATGTTAATGAAATACAACAGAAGCTTTCGTCGTTCGCAAGTCGCAAACGCGATGAAGAAAGAACGCGCCTTCAAAGATGGTAATGACTCTATTATATGATAGTCCCTGTCAATATCTCAACCCTTAGCTTGAAGTTCAACCTACTCGATAGCCCGAAAGAATGTTCGAGTCAGTTCTTAAAAATATATCCGTTGAATTTGGAAACATTGCAAACATAGTTCGGTTGATTATTCTTGGTACCTTTCTGTTTTTTTTATGTTTTCTTTTCTTTGCCTCTCGCTCGGCCACCCCGGATTCTAGCGCAGTACATGCAATTCCCAATTCCACAAACATTTAGCAATTGTCTGTAAGTAAATTCTGCCAACTGCGACGAAAGGAACAAATATGGAATAATATTTTGCTTATTTCTTTCTCTACTCTTTCGGCAACTTGTTACTGGTTTCCTTTTAATAACGTTGTAGCACGCTTAAGCTTCGCCTTTAAGAGCGAAACGCGATAGCATTCAAAGATCCCTGACTGCTTCTCACGCTTTCCGGCGACTGCAGTTTACGTAACCGTAATGTTTACCGGGAAACGCTAGCGGTGAACGCTATTCACATATGGTGAGCCTTCTGGCAGAAACGCGGCCTTTTGTGTGGGCCGATCCAAAAGGTAGTGCAAAGCTGTGCAAAATAAAGTTGCGCTATTTTCAAGTTTGTGTTATTGTTTCGCACTTTTAATATTTCAGACTAAGAAGATTTAACATAAATTCATGCGCTGTGGGTGTTTTGTTTCAAGACACTTACTTGTGGGCTGTCATTCTCAAACTTCAGAAGAATAAATGTGTCAAGAATGTAAGACAAGGCATAGACAACTTTAGTGATAGAATGGTGTGGCAATATAACCCACATTGCCGCATGTCATATAACAAGGCGTGCCATATACATAAACATATACGAGAATTTCCGTGCGCGGGGACGGCAGCGCCGGACACCGACACCAACAACACAGAGCCCTTAGCGCTGTCGTGTTAATACATACTGAAAGCACAGTTGTATGCAGTAAAAGGTGCAGCGGCGATGACACAAATGCACGTAAACGTCTCAAAGTTCGATTTGAAGAAATGAAAAAATTAAAATTCTGATAGACGCATATTAACGTGCTTCGCGGTGACCTGGAGCACACTAACCTGACTTCGTTAACCTTGATAAACGTGCCCCGACGTTTAAGCCAAAGAAAGGAAACAAAACACGGAGGCCACTACGATGACAAATGGATCCGAAACGTAATTACCCCCGGCGGTTCGGAAAACGAAACTGATGGCGTATAGGGGCATTGACCCGACACGGTGGATGAGAGAGACGAGGAAAATAGCTCGCCTCCAACCATGTTCGATTAGTACGGTCGAGGTGCACGCAGGAGCAATACACTTATCGGAGATGCATCACGAAGCGATCGGAGAGCAGCTCGGGTGAAGTCAAAACGACGAGGCCAAATGGCAAACCCTGAACACCGTTGGGAGCAAATCTAGAAGCTCGGCTTTAACAAAAATGCACGTGGGCCTGACATGTTACTGCATGTTACTGCGGGCACCAGCAGCGTGTACAGCGTAGGCCATGAAACACGCAAAAGCTGCTTGCACAGTGCGCACAGCACCTGAAATAAATGCTTACCTGCATTATTACTACTACTGCGGTGAAGCACGCTTTACAAAGCGTTTTCTGTTAAGCAACGGCTTCGCGCAGAGCTCACCTGCCGCCTTCGGCTAGCAAATCGAGCAGGCATTTAAACCGTGTACAATATTACAATGCAAAATGTTGCATAACTTGAAGCCTACATAGTATTCAAGTCGTGGATTACCTACAAGCGCAATCCTTTGAATCGCAGGTTATTATGACGCATGACTTGAGAACGATATTACCAAAATCAAGTTCTCCGTTCTCGTCACGTTGGCCGCTTGGTGGGGCAGATGATAAGAAATGAACAAAATCGGCTGGAAAAAGTCTTCAGCAAATAGGGGTTGAAATTTCCTATAATAACAGTGGTTGAGCCTATTTTTCGAAGCAAGTATAATACGCCAGAGCAAAGAATTCAGCGGCTGTTTCCATCATCTGGCTGGTTTTCTTTTTAGATTTGAAACCAGCGCAATTCGGCGCTTTTTTTTTTTTTGAGCTTCGTTTTCCCTGACTTGCTGGATAGCTAAACGAAATTATCTCAACGGAGACACCGTACGTGACTAGCCTTTAGAAAACCTGTCGCTCTAAAACGGGCCACGAGATGCGATTTCGAAGTGCCTGTGGCCTCTTCAATTTGCGTAGCGAGACGGTGTCGCAGAGTGGTTACGCTTTCGATGTCGGGCATCTGCAGGCACCAGCACAACCGAATTCAAAAGGTTTCGCAGGGAACAAAAAAAACGAAAATTAGAAACACGTGGCGGGTTTGCTCATTGGATTCCTTAGGGATTTCTGCGGCGAAATCGGGCCAGATTAAGTGCCTTCAAAATCGCACTGCTCAAGGCGAGGAAAGAGTTATGAATTCGAGGACGCGTAGTCGCTTCTCCCCTTCGTCTTCTTTCTTTTTCAATGACTCCATGTGTCTTTATCTCCACAGCAGCAATTTTCGTAAAAGGACAGTGCACTCACAAAACGTTTCAACCCCTCCAACTTCAGCCAAGTGGTCGTCTTTCTAGGTCAAAACTAGAACCACAAACATATGAACTACCGAGAACACTTGAGCTAATTGCGAACAGCTTTTAAGATCAGCTTCGGCAATCATTACCGAAGGCATAGGCAAAGGAGGAGTCCTTTATTAACGTATAGCAACTCTGGCCTGCACCATATTAAACCTTGCGTACCCTTCGGTGCTAAAGATAAAAGTATTATTTTCTATAAAAACAATACGGCAAATATTTAGGCGAGGAAAGCGGTGAGCATAAAAGCACATAAGCGCTGCGTGCGCAACAGAAAGACACTTTTCTTGCTAAAAAGGGCGCTGCAGTGTTGCAGGCTATTGTACTACATAAGTTGCACGCGCGCCCACACAAGTACACGCAGTCGAGCCCGCACGCAAGCGTGTGCGGACGCACACACAAGCAAAAGAATAAGGGCCCTTATTCGCACGTTCACACATTAGGAACAGCATAAACGCCAGTCCAGTCCAGATTGAGCGGACAAACGATACATTATGGCTCTGTTATGATAATTTCTTTCCCTGCTGGTACCTCTAATATAGTATATTTATTTAACCGTATCTTTACGAAGTGCAGAGGAGATCATTCATTGCCCAACCGGACTGAACAGCCCGCACATAATTTATTCCTATTAGGACATTCCGCGTTCCCTTATTTTCTGTCGTTGATAAATGTAAATAGAGTATATAATTATTGTTAAATTACAAATACAAACTCATACTAACACGGTTGGAAAGAGATGCTTCAATCAAAAATACGAAGATTTCGGAAACAACGACGCAGCACCAGTGGGACAACTGATGAGCGCGCACCAGTCATAGCGGAGCGGAGCCAAGAGTGACCAACGCGAAGCGAAGACACAAATCAGGGGAAAAGTAAGACAGAGTGCTCAAACGGTTTTTCGTTTCGTGCCAGCAGACGGACGAAACGACGACGATGTGGTAACAAAGCCAGAAAAACACGACAGTGAGTGCAGGAAGCCTAGAAGCGCTCGTGGTACGAAAGCGACCCCACATTTTTCAGGAGTACAAGCAGCGCAGTTGCAGGAAGCACGATATGAGGTGCATAACTCAGCCAATGCTCATTTAAAGGCGTCTTCTGGAAATGGGGAAGGCACTGACGTATCGCCTGTAACAAACCAACAAAACTTACTCTGGCCGTGAAAATGTAGAAGCTGTTTCAAAGGGTAGACGAATAGGGGCACATGTCAAGAGAATTTAAAGAAGAGCCGCGCGGAACAACACGGCATTCTATGAACAGTATAGACGCCGGGCGCATTAGCGAGACGAGCGAAGCGTCGATTCTTTCTTCTCTTTGTTCAAAACCGAGAACGATATCTACGCGCAATACATCTATTACTTTATTTCTCGTTTTCATTTCCCACCACGCTCCTGATGTCTAGAGAGGCACGCGTGCAGGAAAGTGAAGGCACAACAAGCAAGAAAACGCACGCACTTACTGCTTCAAGCGGTGGGTAGACAGCATTAATTCGAGCGTACGCTTTGTACTTGAGACGTGCGAATATCAATCTTGCTTAGTGACCCGTCTTGGCATAATGGTGGACGATACAAGCACTTGCCCCAAGCTAATGCCAGAAAGACATCCTTTCCATTCTTCACATGTCTGCTGTATTTCTCTGAATAGGCCCAATGAAAAAATAGTTTGAGTATCTCCAAGCGACGGCAAACAACATTACCTTTGTTCTGTCCAGCTACGTGGCAGTAGGACATTTTTAAGCTCTGGCTAAAGTTAGCTGGGACAACCTGTATAATTAAACAATGCGCTATTATAAGGGCCTCATGGAGGTTCCTTTACACTTAAATAAAACATTGATTGATTGATTGATTGATTGATTGATTGATTGATTGATTGATTGATTGATTGATTGATTGATTGATTGATTGATTGATTGATTGATTGATTGATTGATTGATTGATTGATTGATTGATTGATTGTGAAGTCGAATAAAAATTTGTTCATTCTGAATACAGTTAGCCTCCTCGATTATTTAGTAGTCTATTTTCTTCTTAGCTAATCTTCTGTATGCAAACTGGATCATTCAGAATTTTTTCTGTTCTCCGAGTATTATTCAATACTTCAATTCAATACAATAAGTAAGATAAAAAAAGAAAGAGGGAAAGAAGAAAGAACTTCTTGCGTCACAAATTTCGTACACTGACGTTTATGTCGTGTTCAAACTGTGATTTTTAATGAGAGTACACGAGCCTGGAGAAATGCTTATGCAATTCAACAAAAACAATAAATTCGTGCGTTCGTGTTCACAAGCGAGAATCGTCTTTCTGCCTCTCCGCGATTAGGGATAAAGTTTCCGAATTTCTCCGTAATTCAATTACCAGATGCGCGTTCCATCTGGGTTCTTTTAAGGAACAGTATGGTAACTTAACTGGTAAGCTGAAGACTCCGAAGAGCCCAGATACACGTTAACTAAAAGGACTCTATTGTAAGAACAGTCGGTGAGATAAGAAAAAGAAGGCCACGCGGCGCGCGGTTATACGTCGCTTCTACAATTAGGAAATTACTGTGAATGGACTTTCGAGTGCACGCACAGGCGAAGAAGCATAACTGGTAATGGTCTCTCGCCAACGGGTGACAGACGAGCGCCTCGAATACGCACGTTGCACGGAGACCTTACAGGAAAAGAAACAATGATGTGAAGTGTGAAGAAGTGGTGAGAGAAGCGCTGAATTGTGAGGGTTGATCGGGGTGGCGAAGTTGTTGAGTAGAGCAGGCAACAAGTGCGCGAATAACAGAGCAAACTGGTACAAGAGGCTACACAACAGTGCCTCACTCCGTAACTGCATGTGGTGCAGTGAGAGCTATCGGTCGTGTCCGCAAACCAAAAAATGTGAACCAGGAGTAGGGCTCCTTCATTGATCAACATCTTCCGCAGCTTCATGGAAGCGTCAGAGAATAATTAGTAGCGCACGTTGGAACCCTCGCTTCGTGTTCTTCTTTGAAACACGCGGCTGACGCTCATTACTTACTGGCTGAGAGGAACTCCGGCCAGGGCAATACTCCGCACGTAGCTGACGAGACGGGGGGAGTGGGGGGGGTGTAGTTTGTTCCTGCTGTTCTTGCCATTTTTTCGCTACCTCATTATGAACGAACTTTCCTAAGTTGTTGCGTGGAGATGTGTAGCGCTGCCTAACAGTGCTCCAGGCAAATCATGTTCAGAGATAGGAAGGATGGAGAGCGCGACGGTAACCAACCTGTGTTCCCTTCCGTGACTCAGGCGGAGAAGTGGAAATTCCATAGGAGTGCGGTAGCTCTGTCATTAAAAGACGTCGAGAGATGCCCAGGCTGCACTAGCGCATTGTTTGCTGTGTCCTGCGTTTCGAAGGTCTCGCGAACAGGTGCACTCATTTGATGGTAGCGTTGTTTCTGCTTTGAGAACGGCGGATGCTGGGAACGACTCACTCGCTTAAACTACTGATCTGAAACTTCGTTGGCAAAGGTGCCATATGCGTAAGCAGTGCAGGACCCAGTCCATCTTCTCTTGAGAGCGTTCTGCTACACGCGCGGGTGAATTGAGGAAGGTAAGCCAGGTTGACCAATTATGCGCAGGCACGGCAAGCCCACCGGCGCGGTGGACATTGAGCTCTGTCTCTGCAGCCGCCCGAACCGAGTTTCGGTGGAAAGTAATAATTGAGAGGTGAACAGGACAGGGGAGTAACATGTTCTCAAATCCACGGAAGTTGAGAAGTTGCATCGGGAGCCCGTGCAAGTTGTCTCTGCTTCGCTGAGAATCGCAGAACTTTTGGCGAAACCTTATTGCAGCTCTATTCTATTGCAATGACTTCACAACACTCCCTATGACCTTTGCCCTATATTGACAACGCTTGTATTGCAAGATGAGTCCTCTTAATTGTGTCGCCTTCATTTGTCGATTGCATTAATGCATAATATATTTTGGTGTTGGCATATGTACAGCCTCCCATATTTCTCATTCTAATTTAGTCCTTCAATCCTTTTACTTCTTCTGCAGCGTAAGGTAGCCAATTTTGCGGGTTTGAAATGAGATTGAATACTTGCCTAAGAAAAAAAAATTGGCAGAACTTATCTCTCACTGACTATCGACGGTAATACCTTTAGCATTGAATCATTATAGCGACACCACGCATCGCCACCGTCGAAACTGGTTATGTATGACAACAGTGCTGCACCAGGACTCCTCTATGGTGCTTCCATAACAACAATCGGCACCATCTGGCGATGCCGCCGCGAAGCCTTCGCTTGGCCTCCGAAATTTAAGACGCGCCGGTGCGTGTGAACACTGAGAAATGCGTCATGCGGCAGCAGGGCTCCTTTCTCACATTTCTTTCTGAACGCGCCGCGCCATTTAGTGGCACCGCCGAAAAGTCCGTGCATGACCTCCGAGACGAAACAGCGTCTGCTTCGAACGTAATGTTCATTACAGCAAGCAAGGCCCTGAGTGCCCGTGCAATGGACTTGTGACGTTCCTCACGCACATGCAAGGGTTGTCTGCAGGACGCGAGCTTGGCGTGCTGGCGCGTGCGAACGCTGAGAATTGTTCCCTCGCTTGCCACGCACCCAGTGGCGCATAACACAGTGGCCCGAGTTGTGCGAGAGGTTCATTCAAGAGCGGCACACAACCAGTACATTCATGGCCCAGCTCGCTAAAACTCTGGCGTCAACGACGTTCACTGAAAAGTGGCACATCCCAGTGCATTTGTGGCGCAGCCTGCTAAAGCGTAGGGTTGCTTTCATTGAGGAACCCGTGTGACGTGGATTGGACTCCGCCAAACATTGGATAACTTAAAGGACACAGTGACACAAGTTGGCATTAACGATGTTCATTAAAGAGCGGCACACGCCTGCTGACATACACCCAGTAGCCCAAGTCGCCATCATAGAGGTTCGTTAAAGACCAGCACAGGCAGATTGGCACATACCCAGTGCAAGTTTGCGTAAAGGGCTTCAATGACGAGCGGTGCATACTGAGTCTTGCTTCTACTGTAACCCGTTTCGGCGTGAAGGAGGGTCACTGAAGAGCCTCACATATGTACACATTCCCACATACTCAGTGACTAAAATTGGTCCGACAGGTGGTTTCGAACCCTGTTCCCTCACCACAGCAGCCCGATGCCCTAACCATTCGACCGTGGACTGCACAGCGACTCAGGTTGGCAGGGAAACGGTCAGATGCACACATACACACATAGATAGTTAGATAACCCCCGGAAAGTCCATGAAGTACCCGAAGAATGCTAATTACGCATAAAAAATATTTATGAACTACGCCCTTTGCAGTGGCTAACGCGAGTTGAGCTCGCCCTCCTCAAATCATGTATTTGTACCCAGGGCTACTCAGCCGACCGCGATAAGTAGGTGCGTTAAATTAGCATAATTAGGGACTTCATGGACTTTCCAAGGTCTAACGGCCTATATTTCTACAATGCATGGCTCTAATCGTTTTCCCGCCAACCTGGCTCACTGGGAAGTCTGTGGTCTAATAGGTAGAGCACCGGGGCTACTGTGTTGAGGGAACCAGGGTTCAAACCAACCGCCGGACCATCTTGGGTCACTGGGTATGTGAAGTTCATCAGTGAATCCGTTTCACACCAAACTGTGTTACTGTGTATGTGATACTGCTTATGTGCCGCACTTCAGTTAACTTCTTTGACGCCAACTTGGGTCAGCTTTGATGCTAAATTAGCTATGTGCCGCTTAGTGTCACTTGAAAAAGAATTATTATTATTATTATTATTATTATTATTACTATTATTAATTATTAATTATTATTATTATTATTATTATTATTATTATTATTATTATTATTATTATTATTATTATTATTATTATTATTATTATTATTATTAACTTCGCGGCTGCGCCAAGAAATTACCCAGCACGTGCAGAATGAAGCGTGAAAAAGGAGCCGGGCTTCACACGGCCTCATACATGAGACGCATTTGCGGTGGCAATGCGGTTTTTTGCTACTTTGCTTCAATGCTAATCGCATTGACGTCGACATTCATCGTGAGATTGGTTCCGGGGCAACTTTCTTTTTGTTTCTTACACGGATCGAGCAGATTCGGCAGTTATGTCGCCCTCTGGCACTTCAGAAGTTCGGAACGAATGCATGGTTCGAACAAACTTCACTGTTAGGAGCGTAAGGCCGTTCGCCTATAGAGCAAGTTAACGTGGTTTAAATGAAGACAACGCGTCAGTTTTATTACAAACCTGACCTTCGATAATCATATCAAAATTATCCGCAGTGACACATGGGAAGATGAGGTACGAACAACATTAAGCATACTTACGTGAATAACACATCACACGATATGCAAAACTGAAAGTCTGTCATCTTAGAGTTAGATATGATATCTGGCACGTTCTTTGGCCATTGAAGGCACGAAAATGGCATCGATCAACCATTGAAAAACGTTATTATCTCTCTTTGCTCGCAACAGAATGCACCCACTGTTCTATCTGTTGAAAACGCCCAAAAGATTCAGTAATGTCAGCAAGACGTCTGCATGCTGTTCCGGCAGTAAAATAGTCACTTCTTCATGCCACACCAAAGTGCCCCCCGTGCAGTGGGGGCACGTTAAGGATCCCTTGGTGGTCAAAAATAATCCCGAGTCTCCTATTACGACATGCCTCATAATCAAATCGTGGTTTCGGCACGTAAAACTCCAAAATTCAAGCGTAGAGACAAGCACCCATACCTGCCTGGCTATACAATAGCTCGTCAACACCTCCTCTCTCAGAAAACATGGTATTCTGCGTAAGGCACCCGAGAACTCAGTGCCCAGTGGCCCAGAAAGGCGGGAAAATGGTTATATAGATGGACAGTTAGCCACCGGAAAGCGCGTTAGGTACCCTAATAATGCTAAAGCGTTAAAGGTAACAAAGTTATGCAATCACTTGTCGCGGACTTCCCGGCTTGACCAGATGAGGTCGTCGTTGGGTTTGTTCAAGAAAACTTCTCGGATCATTTACTATTTCCTGAAGCCATGCTGAGCGGCTGCTTGAGCTTCGACTGTTAAATCGAGCTGACCTTCTCGCGAGGTGTTAATTTCCCCCAGTCGGTTGAAGTACGTGCATCGCTTGCCCACTGGGACTCGACAGTAATTACCAGAGCTGTACTGCGAGCTAGCGAAATGGCCATCGCGAGCTTTGGCCATATAATCACTGCGGCTCTGAGGTGCCGGTGCGAAGGGGTCGCACTGCGCATACATATATGCTCCATCTAGATCCAGCCTCGGATTCGGTGGTCGTGATTGTGCGACGCCGGAATGGAATAACCGCAGGTATGCACTGAAGCGGCAACGTACTTCTGTGGCATGCAAATGAGAGTGAAGTCCCTCAGGGCATACGAGAAAAAGGCTATGCCCCACTCCTACACTGTTCTTTGAATGGTACTTGGGTTCGCATCCCGAAACCACGCTATCAAAGCCTTTATTTTATGAGAGCAGTACACTGGTGAGCTGTGCAGTCGCCTAAAGCTCGTAGAGATGCAATGACCCGATAACAGGTGAATGCGCAAACGCTTGATAAAAGCCTCCCGAGTGCAAAAACGGATGCTAAATGCGTGGTTTCATCTAATTTCTTCTTTTTATTGTTTATCGAGGTATAAAACGTTCTTCTTTTATTTTTCGACGCTAACTTGACCCGCTGGGGTGGCTTAGTGACTATGGCATTTTGTCGCTTAGCACGAGGAGGCAGGTTCGATTCCCGGCAACGGCGGTCGCATTCCGATGAGAACATAATTCAAAGATGCTCGTTTAGCGTGCACTGCATGGGTGCACAATAAAGTACACCAGGTCGTCAGAAATAATCCGGACAGAACCAACCACAACGTCCCTCAGTTCTGGGACATGAAATCCAAAAATAAAAGGAATTTCCCCGCGAGATTTTTTTAGCCCACTTATGAGTACGCACGTTTTGCACTCTCCAAGGCACCTCCATCGTGTTGAAACTGTAGTGTAGTGAACATCCGATCCATGTTTTTATTAATCCTTTATTACTTCATATATCGCCCTACATTGCCATTCTCTCGTAGAGCGACATGAGCGCAACATGTATGCGCTCATGTCCGCTGACACACGGCTACGCTCCACGGCATACAACTGCTTATTTATGCTTCTCTGAAAGGCAAGTATAGAGAACAGCTCGGAGTGAAAGCAAGGAAAAAATGCGAATGCGCGGCGCCGTACCATTAGAGCACGAGATCTTAATAAAGGTTATTCTACGTAATATTGGGCAGCTACTGCATCCAAAGTGCTCATTAGCGAACAAGTTAATTAGTTTTCGCCGTTATAGCTCGAATCTGCAATCAACATGTGCCAATGCCGGTTGTAATTTTTTAATTACTTAGTGCGAAAACACTGCAGCCTTTCTATGAGAAGCCGGCTGGCGTGCAACCAATTCTGTCTTTCGTGCTCCAGTTGTTGGCACCTCTTATATATAGCTTTATGGAGAAAACATACAAGGAAGTCAGAGAAAGCACAGAAAAAATTGACAATTGAGTTTATTGAAAAGTAGAAATAACACGAAAAAAGGAAAGAAACATTGGATGAAAAGATAACTTGCTGCCGGTGGAACCCGAATCAGCATACAACAGTTACGTTTTAACGCTACACACGCATCCACACACATCCACAGAGATGCATCCAAGGTGACAATGAGCTTTGCGATGTCGGAATCACCATGCCTGCGGTGCGTACAGGATCGCTGATTCGCATGAATTGCTGAGACTTTAATAGTTTGTACCTAGGGCCTGAATTCACAAAGCTTTCCGCTCGTATCCGATCTCTGCTATTGGCCGGCTGCCTTTGCGACCAACATTCTGCTTGGCTGCCAACTCCTCTTATGAACAGCTTTAACGCTAGAACATTTCAGTGAATACTGGCCTGCGTTTCCTTTCTTTTTTTTCTTTTTTTTTTTGTCTCCGTATTGCCTTCACGGTGTGTTGCTTTGAGTTCGACATTCCGCTGTGGCCAAATCTTCACCTTGCGGTTTCGAGAAGGCGGTATAACGACATAAATATACTTATGCGGCACTTACATCCATTCTCAAATTTCATACTTGTACGTGGCAATTCCAAAGAGACGGTCGAAAATACGAACAACAGACGTTCTTTTCAAAGCTAATGCTTTCCATCATAAATCGTAAAACCAAGCAACCGCCTATTGAAGGATTCCTTATTACTGAGGCGGTCAAATCAAATAATTCCGAATGTTCAGAGAAGTAATGCGCTCTGAGGTAATTATACTTCAGAAAAGCGTTTGGAAGTCGTCGAAAGGAAATGGCGCCACAGCTCCTCATCTAGTACTTTATATTACCTTTCCTGAATCTCTACGGTCAAGTGTTCTGTCTTTTATTCTTTAGTATGTCTTTTATTCTTTAGAAAGTCTTTTATTCTTTGCAGTATGAGCTCATTAGTTTATTTTGCATGCTTGTCCGTCTCATTCCGGAGACATATTACGTATAAAGAAAATCTGATATTTTTAGCCGTGGAACTCGTGGCCATTCCTTCGAATACTTGTTTTTCCAAATCGGTCTTTGACCAGAAAAAGTTCACTTATTCAATAGCCACAATAGACTGGACTCACATAATTACCTGCACAGACCCTGAGGCTGCCCACAGCGAATTTTCTTCGCTCATATCTGATGCTATAACTTCTTCAACCTCTAATGCTTTGTGCTGAAGAAAACATTCATCTCCTTTAAACCCGCGGCTAACTCCAGGTCTTCTTGCTTGTTTACGAAAGAAAGACAGCCTATACTGAAAATCAAAGAAAAACCTTTTAATCTGTCTTTAAAAGAGCGATGCAAAAATTATAGCAATACGTTAAACCTGCTATTATATGAAGCGAAACGAGATTACTGTGAACGATTAATAATTCAAGCCCGTAAGAATACAGGAAAGCAGTGGCGTATACTTAACTCATTTTTGAATAAAACTAGCTCTGTAACTCGTATTACTGAAATCTGTCATTGTGGAGCATGACAACATACCCGTTAGGCAAATAAAGGACATTGTTGACGTCATCGCTCCTATCTTTGCTCATGTGGTCAATTTAATCTTTAAGTACTCTATTTTTCCCTCTGAACTAAAGAAAAGCGAGATATTATCTATCTATAAGAAAGACGATAGATCACTCATCAATAATTATAGACCCATTGCTATTATTCCCTATTTACTAAGGTTGCTGAAAGGTAATTTTCCACACGTATTACAAACTTCCTTAACAAATTTGAGCTACTATCACCACATCAGTTTGGATTTCGTCAGGGCCTTTCCACTAACCTCGCGTTGGCTGCACTTGCTGAAAATATCAGAAACACAATTGACGGCGGCAAGTTCCTTGGATCAGTCTTCATTGACTTCAGTCAATCTTTTGACTCGATCAATCATTCCTTTCTTTTAAACGAACTCTCTTCTTATGGCATAACTGGCCGGCGTGAGAACTAATTTATAACTACTTACTTAATCGTACTGAGACTGTATCTATTTCAGACGTGCTTTCTGACACCAATACAATCAACATAGGGGTCTCACAAGGCTCCATATTAGGGCCTGTTCTATCCCTCATCTAGATTAATGGCCTATCAGATTGTTTGTCACCGCACATCGAATCCTTACATTACGCTGATGGCACCACCATTTTCACTTCAAATGACTCCATTCCAGCCTTAACTTCCCAGCTTAACAGTGATCAGCAGAGCGTTACTATGTGGTGCCATAAAAATAAGCTTGTTATTAATCCATCTAAGATAAAGTTTGTACTTTTCAGTTCTAGGTCTAAAAAACGGGGTAACTTACTACCGGTGTATGTCAATAACTATGCAATATACTCATTTAATCAATGCACATTTCTTGGTGTCTAACTTGAATGTTTGTTAAACTTTAACGCCCACATTAATCAAATAAAAAGGAAAACCGCCAACGGCATTCATGATCTTCTCAATGCTAGTCAATATTTCGCGCTCCCTACTCTAACTTTTCTCTACTTTGAGTTCATTGATAGTCATTTGACCTATTGCATCGAGACATGGGACCTTACATACAAACTTACTTATGCCTACTAGAACATATCCAAGAACATTCACTGCGTATTATAACCAACAGCACACATCACGCTCATTTGGCTCCGCTATTTTCCTTATTAAATATGCTTCCTATTTCAAATATTATTTTCTTTAATTTGTCCATTATAGCCTAACGCATCGTGTGTAATCCAAGTCTTCTTTATATTATAGGGAAGAAATTTACGACTAACTCTAATAATACACGTTTTCCCCCTAATAATAATATTTTACTGCCTAGGACACGCACTAATTACGCACAAAATACCGTAAGCTTCGCTGCCATTAAAGTGTGGAATAGTCTACCCTTGGTCGCTAAAACCTCGTCATCTATAATTATATTCAAATGTGTCTGTTCATGAGCAGTTGATTTATATGATGATCGCTGTCGTTACTTCTTTCTCCTTTCCAGGGCATCTTCTGTATGCTCATTTATGTTCGTACAGTTAATTCATGTTGTGTGTTGATTAGTGTTCGATTTCTATTGATTGCATCTGTGACACTTCGTTATGCCTTCGCTCATTTACTCACTTATTTGCATATGTGATTCAGTTTTGATTAGTTCTTCTGTTCGTTACTTCCTATTCTTTGTAACTCTTTGTGTTTGTGTGCATTGTTTGCTTGTATTGTATGCTTGCATTTCACAATTGCTTCTGTTTTTTTTTTTATTTTCATGCATATTTTAAGAAGAGGTCACATTGCGGTGTTCACACTAATGGACCTCTTTCTGTATACATTTCTCCATATGTAACCTCTCCTTCTCCCCTTCCCTATGTATCGTTCAATAAACTCAAACTCAACTGAAACTCAACGAATCCAACCACATCAGTTGGCATTAGGTGGTGTGCGCGCGACTCCCACAATGCAGTCTCGTACCTGAGAGGAGCAAAAAGACGACAAGAGAGTAAGGCGAATTGTCCCCCTCGCCCCACCCCTCCCTTAATTTTAAGTTAAGCCTTTATTTCTCGCTTATCGCGCATAGAATTTCGTAGTAATCGACTGAACTCGCTTTTTATAGCCCTTACACTTGAACAATGGGGGTTGAAAACAGATAAAGAAGTGATAAGACGACAGGGAGAGTAGTTACCGGAGGAGTTAGAGGAGTTAGAGGAGTTAGAGAGAGACCCCAACATTACCCAGGCTGAGCCTGGTTGGCTACCTTGCACCGGCTATTGCGTAAGGAGGGCCAAAGTAACAACGTAAATCGTGTCGCCAAGCATACACAGTTGTTTTTGCGAAACCGCCGCGGTTCTTATGCGGTGGCTTCACGGAAGGCCCACGCTCCGTAGTAAAGGAAAAACGAATTAGATGGTAAAGCGCGTTTTTCGACTCATGTGAGGCCAAAAACGAAAGAAGAATTTGGTTATTTCATGGTTCCTTGACACGTTTTTACTTTAACGGTGATGTGGATACGTTCGATTTACAAAACACAATGCGGGACTAGATGGTGGTGCATTATTTTTTCGTTTCTTAAAAATGTAATAGAGTGCAACTTTTTTTTTTTTTTACGAGTACAGAAAAAAACAAGACAGGGCGAGCGCTTCTGCTTCCTCGTCTTTTCTGTGCACTCGTCTAAAAACGTAGCGCTGGATTACTTTAAGAAAGAAAAAAAACTAATGTGGACACGTTGCCTGCGCGGAAGTCTGAAAATGCAGCCAAATGCGCGCGTGCTGTCGGGCGCCACCATGCCGCCACTTTTCGCCCACACTTCGCGCAGTGACAACAAATGCTGTGACTCGGTGGTGCCTTCAAAGACAACACATTAATCTTTTAAATGCTTAAGCATTTCTATACCTATCCAACGTGGAAATCCGTTGGTCTGTCTGTCACGTAAGACGCATCGCTATAAAGAAATTATTGTATAAAAAATACAGCATAAATTTCTAAGAAAAAAAAAATAATGAGCCATTCCACACTTTGAAGGTGGTTGACCAGCGAACTTGTTTGGCGCACGATACGAAGGTGACACGTAATTTTGAACAAAGGTACGAACTCATTTATTGTCTTGATGGGTGTTCACAGTGACGAAAGGTACGCACACTTATTGTATTGATCGGTGGTCATTATTTCACTCGCAACTGCAATCACATTCTTTCATAATGTCAAATTGATTCACCTACGCCGCTGGGCGGTCGGCAAGGCCGGATCGGTGTGGCATCGCAAGGGCTATGTCTGCAACACGGAATGCGTAAGCCACTCCCTTTTCGGTACTGACACAGCCAGATTGAAATCACTGACAGCGACAACAGGGGTAGTGTCATCGCAGCTAATTCATGCAAAGGGAATAGCCATGAAATTTACGGGACTATGAGTCATTGCATTTTTTTTTCTTGCTTACGGGATTATGAATCATTGATCACGGGGTTACGAGCGATTGATGACGACAGTTTTCGACATGTTGTTTTGTATGTTGTATGCGTGATTAGAAGCATTTTAAGCTCTGTTGTCTTCACTTTGCTGAGTGCTTGTAGCCTCTATCTCACGGGACTATGAGACATTGCATTTTGTTTCTTGCTTACGGGAGTATGAGCCATTGATGGTGACAGTTTTTGTTCACGGAGAGCGAAAATGCATGGAGCCGTAGCCATGTACAGCTTCGCTGTAAAGCGTTGGCGCTGGTGAGTTTCGAACCTACAACCCCACGTTATGAGTCCGAGTGTCTTAACCACTGGACTAAACACACACGCTTGCAGGTGAATATATTTTATCCATAAAATTGTATTCCACCGGCGGTACAAAACAAATGTCAAATGAGAGCAGTTTCTATGAAGGCTTCATTGAAAGATTTTGTGATGATGGAATAGAAGTAAGCTCTAGAACCCTAACTAGAGTAGACTTGGAGCATTGTAGATATTAGGAAAATTCCGATTATGCGCAAATATATTGCCAAACACACCGCATCCCTGATGCGTTTCGGTGGTGGCAGGATGCGCCTTCCGTTTAGGCGTTCCTTAACCGACCGAAATACCACCGATCTCTGAGGACTCATGCGCTTCGCGTCTCACAACATAAACAAATAAGCAGTCAATGAGGTATTAAGGGTGATAAGGAGTAATGAGGGGTTATATGGGTCTCATCACGGTTGATAATCGTTCGCCACGCGGATGGATAAGTCGATAAAGAGCGATAAAGGCTTATAATGCTGGGACCAATTATGATAAGGTTGATAAGGACCTATAAGGCTGAGACCAAGTTCGAACAATTCCATCACTATCGTGTTTTCCTTGTGCTTTCTTTTTGCGCTTTCCTTGCCGCCTTCTTTCCAAGCAAAACGGACGTCTCCCTTTTGGCTAAACTCGTTGCCTTTACTTCCCATACTTTCTCTCTCTATCTTTGTTTTCTTCTTATTTAAGTACATTCATTTAACTTCTTTTGCACATCCATCGTGACAGAGTGTACGTAAGTTTGAAATAGCCACAGCATGGTCACACAGAGCGACAGCTTTCCACTGCATCTACCGCTGTGGGTTGCCGGTCAACCACTGTTTAATACAGCACGAGTATTACCTTTGGCTTCCACGCAACAACAGTAGTTTACAATTGTGGTTACTGCCAAGCCAGAGCGTTTTGCAGTGCTTTCTTGTTATACTTCTCTATGTTCCACCTCAGTGCTTAATCTAGGCACTTCCAATAGTGTGCCACTTTGCTAGTGCTGAAAGAATGCGTTCTGTACACGTCAGTGTGACATGTGTAAAAAAACCCCGATAGGATCTTTTGGAGACTAACACCGCCTGAAGAAAAATGCACCACCACCACTACCACCACCGCCAACCACTTGCTCTGCATTAATTCGAAGGAGCAAATGGACGTTTACCCTCCTTCCCTTTATTCACAAGCTTGTCTCGACTCCAACTGCATATTTACCTCCGCTAGCACTACGGCAAGGCCATCCCTCTGGACTACATGCATAGCGTCACTGCGCCTCGGTTATTTCTAACTTAAAAGCGTAAGTGAGCACTTTTACCATCTAATCAATGATGCTGGAGTAAGAACGTCTTTATCGAGCAACACTGCATTGTCAGCAATCACCGAGACACTTTGTGAGCAGAGTAAAAAGACGCATAAGTGAATAGCAATGACTGCATAGCGTCACTGCGCCTCGGTTATTTCTAACTTAAAAGCGTAAGTGAGCACTTTTACCATCTAATCAATGATGCTGGAGTAAGAACGTCTTTATCGAGCAACACTGCATTGTCAGCAATCACCGAGACACTTTGTGACCAGAGTAAAAAGACGCATAAGTGAATAGCAAACGTACAAATACTCAATAACCAGTGACACGCTTTTGAGGATTTTGTTTTGTTCATTGCGCTGAAGTTTATTGATAATAGCTAACATAAATTGCTCTGACGCTTAAGGCTCGTAGTACCGCTGTTACAAATTAAGGGGCACTACGATTCACTTTGATGGATAAATGCTGGGATTGATGTTATGACACTACATCGTACAGCCAGGGAAGTGCTAGATAACGCTGGACTTCGCGGAAGCAACAATAAGCCTGAAAACCTACGACCACGAAAACACAGAAGAGGCACAAAAAAACAAAGCTGAGAGAGAGAGAGAGAAAAGAACGTAGAGAAAGCAACTTAAGTGGCAAAACTGCTGTAACAGAAGCAGCAGGCAGATGAAGCCGCACCATAGGCGACAACGGTGGTTGGCAAAGCGTGTAGAGTGAGGAGCGCTCGTGTGTATCATTACGATAATTTTGTTATTGTCGCCATTCTCTAATTACTTTCCTTCTCCCTTCCCGCCTCCTTTCCTATGATTGCAGCTCGTTCCTCATCCACGCTGTCGTGCCATCACTAGAACCTTTTGTTTTTGATTTCCTTTCTTCTGTGTCCGTTTTCTTTCTTTCTTTCTTTCTTTCTTTCTTTCTTTCTTTCTTTCTTTCTTTCTTTCTTTCTTTCTTTCCTTCTTTCTTCAGAAGCGAAACACCGCCGTGCGTAGAAAAAGAGAGGACAAAAGTGGTGTTGGTCATTATGCGACGTGCCTCGAAACCCTGCGCGTATTACGTTATAGTCTTGTCTTGCATGGCACACTGCTACTTTGGCCAGTTGCTCCTCTACGCCTGTTAGTTCCCCGTCTGTTTTCCGAACAGTTTTTGTCTTGTTGCTTGTTGCCATTGTGCAGTATGCATCAGCTAGTACAACGCTACATCCGTCAGCTTTTTGTTGGAAGGCTTACACGCTGCTCTGTGATGTTTCTCATATGAGGCTGGACGATGACGAAGTGCTTCTTTTATGGAGAGAGAAAGGAAGCGAGAAGCAACTTTATTTCGTCATGTAGGGGACATTAGTTCATGGCGTCATTAGGAGGGTCCGATGGCCGTCAGGCGGTACTTGATAGCCCGTAGTTGGACATCCAGGCTGGAACTGAGTCTGGATGCCCTCCTCCCATGATTCGGGTGAGGGGATGGCCAAGAGAATTGAAGGCTCCTCCTTACAGTCCCAAAGGATATGAATAATGGTGGCTAACTCGTCGCACATGTTGCAGTGGGAATTGACCGGTCTGGATAGATGTGAGAATAGATGTGCGGATTTGGGTATGACTGTGGTTGGAGTCAGCGAACGCATTCTGCCGTCTCCCTGCATTTCTGGACTTTTCACTGAGGTTGTGGGGTCTGTCGCCAAACAACTCGCGGTGATGGATGTGCGACTCCCCGAGGCACTGTTACGGCTGGCGTCTAGCACCTCGTGCAGAAAGGACTTTCACCCACCATGCCTCGTCGAAATGAAGCGTGACTTCTGTTCGGTTGGCACCTCGTGCAGAAAGGACTTACACCCACCATGCCTCGTCGAAATGAAGCGTGACTTCTCCTGTTACGGTTGGTACCTCGTGCAGAAAGAACTTTCACCCACCATGCCTCGTCAAAATGAAGCGTGACTTCCCCTGTTACGGCTGGCACCTCGTGCAGAACGGACTTTCACCCACCATGCCTCGTCGAAATGAAGCGTGACTTCCTAATTCGCCATGGTCATCTCGTGTGTCTGCCGGTCTGGCGGAAGCCCCACAGTGTTTTCAGGCCTCTTTTGTGTATGTGTGTGTGCGACTTTAGAGGGAACGTTTCCTCGAACTGTCAAGCTCTACAAGGGAACTTCCTCGAACCAGCAACGCCCAAAAAAGAAGGACAAGCGTCTGCGATTCCCGGACCTGAGGCTTGGTATAACCGGAGGCGGGACGCCCTCCTCCTTGCAGCAGACTCGGTATAACCAGAGGCTCGGTATAACCGGAGGAGGAGGGGCCCTCTTTCCGCGAATCAGACTCTGTGCCGGTCACGTCACGTCGACGGAAGCAAGATCCTTCCCACGATTGTAGAGAGCCTATTTAAGGGGCTCCGAAATGTACTTTTTTAGATCACTTCATTCTCTTCTTATCATCTTTCATCAACCTTTGAATAAACCGTGCAAGTTTCGCAATAGAAATCGTCTCGTCCTTGCCCGGTCGCCATGGTCTACCGGATGCCTGCAGCCCGCCAACAACGCCACGCTACCCAATAGTAACGTCGGTCGAGCTTCGATAGGCAGGCGTCGCTACAACTCGGCAGCAGTACGATGTGCCGAGCCCCGCTAAAAACAAAACTGCATTGCGAATATTTTTTTAAGTGCAATGCAGCAGCCGCGACATGCATACAAACAACCGGTGCAAAACTTTTTTGCAGTGATTGGGCAGATTATGGGAGTTGAATATAAACCCATTTCTTACGTGAATTGCTGATAAAGTATTAAAATATGTTCCTCTTTTCTTGATAAACAGGTTGGTTACAGCTTCTTTACGCACTGAACCCCTACATTCCCTTCTTTTTCTTCGTCAATAATTATAAGGAACTGAAATCTTGCAACTCTTCTTGTTTTAGTTCATTCCACACCCACACACAATAAAAGTACACCATGCATGTGCACAGAGTGCTTCGGAGTAGCGAGAACCAAGCAATGCTAGCAAAACAGTACTTTCAATCCATGCAGGTCAGTTCTGATTATATTTGGTAGCAGTATTTCAACTAGAAATATGCCTCTCAAATTTAATAAGCAAAGCCCCAAGTTTAAGTGCTGCTATATATACATTTAACATGTCAAGCATTGCTGGTTTCTCAATAGCTGGCGGAGAATACTAGGCATCAGTTTTTTTAGCTAGTTTTCCTTTTATTCGTATTGTTAAGGATTAGGTAATGGAGCGTCTTATTTGGCTTCATGGTTCTGCAAAATGCCCCCCCCCCCCATAAGATGAAAACTCACGTCCAATGCTTTAAGGCTGCTGGGCAACTGAGCATCGGAATCTTTGCTCCGGAAGAATTTCTGCTGTAAAGCGGCAACCAAACTTAGGGAGAACACGGTAGCGCGCAGTAACGACCTTCGCCGTATCGTATGCTGTAGCGCCAAGCGCGGCGCGACTTTTTACGAACGTGAATTCGCTCATTGTCAATGAAAACTGTTCGGCTTTTTAGTTTAGCCTATAAACGGGAACATCGCGCACCGCAGATGAGCAAGAGATAAAGAGAAACATGCTCGCGGTTTCTAGGTGCACGCGGAAAAAAATTTCGCTGCGTAACGTAACATGGCACCCGGCGCCGTATCAGGCGACGTGGAAAAGACAGCGCTCGCCATGCTCGCGGTACGTGTGCCGTGCCTGTCAATTGGTTTCTACACAAAAATCATGAACTACAGAAGCACAGATTCCCAAGCACTAATAACATTTACCGTCATGGATCAGGGACTGCTCTTCCACTCCACCAGTCGATACAGCCGACCACAGCAGTCTTGTTTTGGCCGGATCGGCGTAGCCCATTTTTGGTGAAGTGGTCCGAGCATGGGCAGTAGCCGTTGTATCAAGTACATCTACTCCCATGTCAGCCCCGCGAGCACACCCTATTTAGTGTAATGTCACGATATGTCACATCTGAAAAATGGGCAAAATACCCTGTGGTCATGATTAGAGAGCACCTAAAAGCGAAACTAAAGTTGATAGTACGAAGAAGAGGCGAAAAAAAAATTCTGTCCTTTCTTTTATTATTATATGGTATTTAGGAGATGTCGCCTCTAATTGGCGCCGGCCAATCCTTTCCACATAGGGATTTAAGAAAAAACGAATAAATTGTAACAAAAACGGTGAAGTTATAACACAAATTCCGGTAATATAAGTACACTAATGTCCCACTATAACTGAAAGACAACTCCCAATCACAAAAACACAAAGCCCAGTCACGTAAGTAGACTAATGCCACACTAAAACTTAAAGTCAACTCAGTAACAATGCAACACAGGGTCCAGTCCCATATGTGCACTAAAGTAAGCACAAAGTCCGATCACTTAGCTAGACTAAAATAAAGGCACATAAAAAATCACGGATTAGTCTTACGAAGTTACAAAAGAACAGGCATTGGATTGGCCAAAGTTTGGTAAAAGAAAAACATAGAAAGCGTTATCACATTTAAACACTGTATTTAATACTTTCTGAGAATATTGCTCGCTTCTAGAAATCATTGAAGGGCCAGTAAGGCTCGTCATTGCAATGAGTATGTTGTCCAAGAACCTAAAATATTCCTGAGGCTGAAGGGCCTGCGATCTTGTGCCACTAAATAAATCTCTAAGCGTTGTCCGTGTTTGTCGTGTCGCGAAGATTCTAGCAGAAGACGCTGTACATCTTCGTCAGCGTGGCCACAAGTGCATTCCGCACTATCAGCTCTTGAAATTTTAAATTCTGCCCTTCTAGGCACAGGTTGAAAAAGGAAGCGCTCCTCGGTCGTGGTGCATGTAACTTGAACTTCTTGCTGTAATTCAAAACGCAAACGGTGGCTGCTACATAACTTTTTTTTTTTTTGCTTCTGCAGTAATCATGAACATCTAAAGGTGGTGATGTCTCAGTAAAACACTGGTTAACGGAACGCTCTCCAGCGTAACCAGTTTGTGCAGCAAGCATTCAAATAGCTTCGGAAAATATACATTGCAAGTTTTCTACTCGTGGAAAAAATAAAGAGCGAGCGCTAACATAAACCGAAGCGAAATTTCCGTCTATGCGTCAGCTAGCATCAATCGGCTAATCAGCAACTGCCAACAAGTAGCTTTAGTTTCTTAGAACACCGCACAAAAATGCGCCGCTTCAAAACAAAAGGGTACTCACAAGGAAGCAACCGCGGAAGACCTTTCGTTTCGTCCTGTAGCTATTTTCAGAAGAATAGAGCTTTCGTTTCTTCATTACGACTGCAGACAAAAGTGTGCTTACCGCTCGTCCCCTAGGAAATGGAAAAAATTTGCCCTTGTGTTGCTCTCCGAGTTCCCAAAGCGCATATACACAAGGCTTGCTGCGTGGCTGTGCGCTTTAGGAACTCGGGGAGCAACACAAGGGCAAAATTTTTCCATTTCCTAGCGGACGAGAGGTAAGCACAGCCACCCAGCACGCCTTGTGGCCATGTCAGTTTTTCCGACATTGCTGGAACGTTCGCGGGCACAGAAAAAATAATTTTAACTGCGGAGCATATGAAAAAACGTGCACGTGCACAGAAAGCTGCAGGAGCAGACGAACAGAACGGCAGCCATAATGATAAGAGCGAAAGCGCCACCCTTTGACGAAACAAATGAAGCGACTAAATGAATATAGATGACGGCGAAAAAGAAAATAGCCGGAAACACATTTTATTTCTGCACATAATTGCATCACTTTGCTTTATTACTACCTAGGTTGAAAAGATAAAGCCACATATGCAAAAGTTACTTAATTTTCTTTTGGCTACCAGTGTGATGGTGACGCTTAATTGCCAATACCTAAACCAGCCCCAGTGTCCACCCGCCGGCTTACGCCTGTATCGGGGACACGGCACATGGATAGGGTAGGGGAGAGGGGGAAAGAGTTTGGCCCCGGCGCCTGTGCACGTGGCCTGGGCTTCTGTGGTTCTAACGTCACGCGCGGCGGAGGTGCAAGCGCGGCTGCAGCAGTGTTTGCGGCAGATGCATGGGAGGGGCGATGTGACGTCATACGTGGCATATATATATATATATATATATATATATATATATATATATATATATATATATATATATATATATATATATATATATATATATATATATATATATATATGTATATATCCGGGGTGGCGAGACGGCGCAGCCCGCTCACGCCGGAGGAACAAGCCGAGAGGCGTTCCTCCACAGAAACGTGAATACAGCAAGCGACAGCGAGACCATGCAAAGGTGCAGAACGCGGCCAAAAATACAATAAATGTGTATAAATATATACGTGTGTATGAGTGTTATTTATGCAAAATAATGCATGATTTCATAATGTATGCAGCCCATGTATGCCACCCATGCATGCATCTTAAGGAGCTTCACTGGTAATCCGTCCCCATGTGAATGTTGTTGCCCCACGAACTTTCTCTCTCTCTCTCTTTCTCTCTCATTGGCCTCTTTCGAACATTTATATCCTTCACCCCAGTGCAGGGTGGCAAACCGGAAACTCGCCTCTGGTTATCCTCCCTGCTCTCTCTCTCTCTCTCTGTCTCATTTGAGAAATGCTGTTGAGTGTACATATATCTTACGCTACACGCTGTCGCATGTGGCCATCCGCATTGTCCGACAACGTACATTTTGGCTCTGTATGCGGAACACGCGCGACAGTTTGCAGTATAGTTTGCCGCCAGGCATCACTCTCACTACACAACAAAGAAGAAGCTTTTTTAGGCACATCCAATCGTTAAAATTATCGGACTTGTTGCTTTATCGCTGCATTTCTTGCTTTGCTTTTGATTTGTGGAATGTTGGTGCGCGGATATACGCATGTGTGAGTTTTCCTATATATACCTGTTTAAACGCAATAAAATTTTAGTCGTGAGTCAGCGCTCGAGTTTGTCTATGCTTTGTCAGTGTTTTTAGTGCGCGCTGTGTGTAATAGTTATGTATAGTTTGCACTTAGAATCTGATATTAGGCGAGCGGCTGTTACCGGCGTTGTCTCGCTTGTTCTTTTTGTTTGTCGGTGTTGTTCTTGCTTCAGTGTGAAGAGGAATACTCAGCCAAGGTGTCACATGCTTTAGAGGCTGCATTCCAAGTAATTACTAACTTCAGTCAATGAGGTTACACTATGTTCAAAGGCGAATTATGCATGTAAACACTCCTTCTGTCTTTTGAACTACGGCGGGTGTGGCCGGACTCTACGCTCAAAGAACCACAAGACAACGTTATCCCGACATGTTAGCACTTTTGGGAAGGCACTCGAAGTCGCCTTCACGCTTTCGTGGGCCGGAGACCACCCAGCAATCACATTTAGCAAATGGTTAGTGTTTACTTTTTTACTTTTCATATCATATGAGCTGCTATATGTGTATTGAGGTAATCCGCTTTCTAGCAGCACCTTGTGAATGCAAGTAAATAATGGTTTGACCTTCCTCTATATGGGTTGTGGCAAGAAATCCGCAGAGCAAGTGTTGGATGGCCCACCATTTGATGCCATTGTTCTTTATTTTTACAGCTATTGTATATCCGAAAAAAAAAAGAAGGAACGGTAAGCTCAATTAAATGCAACCCCAAGTTATGTGGAGTTCCGCGCTTTCATGTACGTATGTACTCCCCCAAAATTATACTCATCACATTTTGTGACAGCAGACGTGATTCAGGCTCATAATACAACACAGTAGCCTAATGACGTACACTGATTGGCTAAAAAAGTTATCGACACTTTATTACAGAATGCTGGAGTTCATTGCGACAACCTATTACGGCTAGTGTTTTCTGACGCTTCTAGTAAAATATTTGGTGGAATATGCTTGACACGTGCAGAGTAAAGTGCGGACGTGAACCGGAGGTAACCCGTCGCGGTAGCCCAGGGGCTATGGCGATGCGCTGCTGAGCTTAAGGTTGCAGGTTCGAATCCCGGAAACGGCGGCCGCACTCGAATGGGGGCGAAATGCAAAAGCTCTCGTCTACCATGCATTGAGTGCACTTTAAAGAATCCCAGGCGGTCAAGACTGCACCGGAGCCCTCGCCACGGCGCGTTTCATAATCAGATCATGTTTTTCGCACGTAAAACTCCATAAATAATTAAGGAACCGGAGGTTTTGAGTATTGTAGAGGAGGTTACAAAGCAAGTTAGTCAGCTAATTTTCGAACAAGCACTATTTTTGGCAGCTGCAGCCGAGAGAGAGAGGATTGAGGCCCGAAAGGCAGGGAGGTTAACCGGAAGAACCTTGGTTTCCTACCCTGCCCTGTGGGAAGGTTAAAAGGAAAAGAAAGGCACAAAAAATGGTAGAGAGTTGAAGCAAGGGAGCGAAAGAAATGTGTTTCTCAAATCATAAAAGAATGATTTCTGTCCATTTCCCCAGTCGAAGAAAAAAATGAGAAAGAATGCGAGAAAAGTAAGTGACAGCACGTAGTCCAGCTGAGAGGAGAGGACCACGGCATTCTAGATTTTTCCTATGAGAGTTCGTGCAGTGAATCCTCCATGAAAGGTTGTGTATAGGGTGTCCTGCGTCACCTGATGAGTTTCTGATCCCCCCTGAATTCCTTTCTTTATTCAGCACTTCTCTGTCCCGAACATAGATAGTTTCATCGTTCCACCATGCTGAATAAAAAAGTAAAAAATCTGGAAAGGCAGTAAGAACAGAAAACGGTAAGGCAAGACAGAAGCTGTTATGCACTGCCACGGAGAATGAGGCGGCGTTGCAACCGCCCTGTGTCTCGTTATTTCTTTCGCTTGTTCTTCGTCCTCTTTTGACCGTTACATCTGACGTGCATGGTTCGCCAAGATCACGTATATTACTGCACTGGCCTGCGGGAAAGAAAAATTGACCACAAGGATCAGTTATTTTTCCCGTACCCACGCACGCAGTGACGAACCGTGCTGATGCTAGCAAATTTGTTTGTTTTTTATCTTATTAAGTTAACCGCTCTTTGAGCCTCCGGCCGATTCACTCATGATGGGCAAGCAGGGCTCTGGCGGTAACCGCTACTTTTATTTACTCGCTTATCCCTGGCTGAGTCTGTCTTGGCATTGGATAGCCCATATAATACTATATAGCTTTTATGGACTCTGAATACTTTCTTTCTTTCCTTTCTTTACTTTCTTTCTTTATTTCTTTGTTTCTTTGTCTTCGGTCTTGCTCGAGCTTTTCCTCGGTTCCAGAGACGCCCGATGGAGGCAGGTTTTACGTTATTTGGAAATACGTCGGGGCCTCACATTTCTCCTAACCTTCTGAAGTGGGCTACATATTCTCGCCTAAAAAGCTTACCTAAAGTGCAGTCTTGTAGCCCGTTTACAGAGATGCAATTTTCTTTCGCACTCTTGCGCGACTTTATAAGAACGTTATCAGGACTTTACTGGAGAAACAGCCTACCGTTTCAGCCATATGATATACCGGGGCGTAGAAAGCCTCTTGGGGACGTTATTCTTACTATACGTGAATTTCTCGATCTGTCTTTTCCCAGAGAAATTTTGAAGTTTCTATGCCCTGTCGCCAAATAATGATTGAAGGCTGTCTTACTTGCTGCAGCTGGAACAGAAAAAATACTATGCGATCTCATGTGTCGTGTTGCCATTTTTGTGAAACGCTTTTTCTTCCGTCGACTGGGATGAAACATTGGGAGGAAGGACATCTTAGCTAGCTTGCTAGCAATAAAGGCTTTTTGGTTGCCGCAATTTCCAGAACTGGACTAGCAATGCTAAAGAAGGAAAGCTACTTTCTTTATATTTCAAACTAAGAAATTTTTTGGCTGACCTAAACGGATCGTTTTATGCCTTCTCACAGCGACACTTCGATAGAGGAATTTATGTTGAGGGGATAGGACTTCCAGTTACAGTGGTTGCAACGACGCCTACAAGTACAGATATGCAAGTCACCACGATACCAGACGCTCCGAAGCTTCTTCTGGTAATGGCTCAACAAATAACGTGAGTGACTTCTCAACTTTAGCAGTATGCTTCAGCGCGTAAAGTAGCGCGTGTCGTGTCCAGAAATAAGTGTACATGCAAACACACGTGATCTTCTCCGTCAGCTTCACGTGATGTACAGGCGCATGGCTACTCCCAGCGGATGTCGCACACGTGACTGAACCAGCTCGCCTCTACTCAACTTCACCTAGCCACTGCGGTAATCTCGCTATGCCTCGTGTAACTGGATTTTGACTATTAACATCGGTCAAGGTAGGTATATATGTTGGAATCCTGTTTCAGTTGCGTACTGTGCTCTCTGACAATACCCGAATTGTACATGCGACCATGAGAGCAACGGTATGAATTTCAAAGCGGATTTCACCTTCCGATGCAGATAATATTTTTACGATCAGATAGGTTCATTTTTACGGCAGACAATCTCTATTCGATATTAATTATTCACTATCGCATAATAAATGGTCTTGCTTCGCTTTCATGATTATTTATGTAATGCATTATGTTGGGCGACGAGTGGTGGTGCTCCTTTGCTTCATTTATTGTTGGCTTCATAAGATTTCTATTAGAAATCGAATACCTCGGTTTCCCTTATATTTCTCGCTCATGACCGAAAAAACCGGCTCACACGCATAGCTATATGGAGCTTGTGCTCCGACAACATCTTACAGCGCGAGATACAATGCAGGTTTAACAATGCAGGTCTAATAATTGTATCTATACTCACGGAAAACTTTCTGTGGCTATGAAGGGAAAGCTACGGGTGCGTGACTGCTGCTCATGTGCTACCACGCCAAGTAGTCCGGCAGCGTTTCACGGTGTTTTTAGTTGCTCGGAACAGATGGTGAATCGACGCAGCTTCCACGTTTGACGGTTTCGCGTTTCCCCAGACGCGGAAAGGAAAAGCTGCAAAATAAGTAAACCTTTACACCCAGTGGTGAGTTCTGTTGCTAATAAGTTTTTTTTTCTGTTTCCCGTTCCCCAACCTAAACTAGCGTGGATTAAAACGCGGAAGTCTTTTCAGACCCGCTATCACTTCTGCGCGCTTTGTGCCCGCAGCTTTCCCTTCATAGCCACAGAAAGTTGTCCACGAGTATAGCACCGGTTTTCTTCTTATCTTTTGTTTCGTTGAACAGCTTAGCTAAAGTTAGCTGGGAGACACAGAACTTTTGATTATTGGTGTACAAGCTAGCGCGTCTTGAAGCGAGTTCAAAACGTTGCTTTAACGACACTTACTGCGACAATTTGTGACAGAGTATGGCATATTGTTTTGCAGCATATTGTCTAGAATGCTTCTTCAAGCGAAACGAAAGAGCGAAAACGAGGTCTATTGGTAAATTTGATCCGTCGTGGATGTCTCCGAAGTGTCTTTATTGCCACGGTAATTGCCGTGGGCACTTTATATCTTTCCTAAATGAACAGAATTGCTAAATTTTTAATTAGAAAAGCAGCAAAAACAGACATCACAGTTGTGTTTTGCACTACGGATGAGAATTTAAAGCAAAAAAAAAAAAAAATGTGCCGTCTTACATTTTTTTATGTAGTTTCTTCGACGAAGTGGTTTTCCCAGAAGTTAGGTTCACTACAAAAAGGTGATGTCCACAGCCATGCCTAACATGTTGCATTTTTTTCGTTACAAATGTTCCGTCGAGTAGACTTTACAAAAGACTTTCGACAACCACTGTTTTTTCTTGCAGGTTATCGTAGATATAATGTAGCGTTGTTTTATTGTAGTATTGTAGTATTGTGTAATTATTTATAATTATTATTATTTGGTAATCACAGGATAAGTTATGTTTTCATTTTAAAGGACCTTTAGGACACTCCGTAATTTATCTTCTTTTTTTCTTAAAGCAACAAAATTGGCTGAAATTGGTTTAGCCGATTGCTTAATGCGAACACTGTGCCCTTTCATGTGCGATCGAACTAGAAAATTGGGTCCTAAAATGAACTTTCAAGAATAGTGGGGTTTAACGTATCGAAACTGCGCAGAGTGGCACGCCGTAGACTAAGGCTGAGAAATAATTTTGATCACCTCGGGCTCTTTAACGTGTATATATACACCTAACGCTCTCTTTATCTCTCGGGCGACTCGCTTTCTGCCTGACCTCCTGGCTTCGTTCACGGTCAGAAATCCGCAGAAATCGCGAGTGCTTTCTGTGATCAGCAGTCATTAGGCGGCTTGCTGAAGCATCTCGCATTTTAAACGCAAGTGATGCACCTCATTTTATACCATTACCCGAGCGGTGTGGTGGCGGTCTTTATTTGACGAAACAGTGAAAAACATACTGATTCGTTCCCCCGGTGAAAGTTCGAACAAAAGGCGTCCTCCGCGAAGGAGGGATGAACGCATCGCTGCACGTCTCAACAATGGCCGCAGCCACGACAGAAACATGGGCTACGTACGGAATTTGCATATTTTTTTATGACCGGCATTTCAAAGCGCGCGCCTCGAAACGTGTCCCCACTTTCGCGACATGCCCTCAGCTCACGCTCTCCGAGTACGGTGCTACAATATTTGTCGAATCCACACGCCCTTGTGTTCTTTTGTTCCCTTAAATGTTCTTTTTTCTGCTGTATCGTGCAACCATTCTTATCATATCTTTTACTATGTTTGTTTTCAGACACGTTCCCTGCAGATGCTGAAGAAGTGCCTATTTCTGCGTGGCCTATAGCTCCCAGCGCCGGTATGATGGCGTTTCATGATATCAAGGAAACGGCAAAGTTGGATCTTCTAGAGAGGGTGCGAGAACTGCCCCCGTAGGGCACGCTTCGCTGCTACGTTGTTTCGCTTTTTATTTCTTTTGCGACCACGCTAGGCTCTCTTTTACGACCACGCCGTGTGAAATGTTTCTCGGCACACAAAGCCGTCCACACGGCAGGGGAACATGGCGGCCTTAATATCGTCGTCCTGCAGTGCCGCATCTCGGCTACAGCGGGCTAGTGAGATAAGCGTCACCTTTTTTTTCTTGTGCCATTTTTTTTCCTTTTTGCTTTTTTCTGCTCGATTCGCTTATGTGAAATACGTACAAGAAGCTATTTTTAGGCGCGTATCTCGAATTTCTGAGGTGCACTGCACGAAGGACGTTGTTTTATTGGTACTTATTGTTTTGTTCTTACCTCGTCTGCATGCGTCCCTTCCTACAACAGTTCTATATGACCATGGACTGTGTTATGTGCTTGCCAAACGTTTACGTTAGTTGCAGAGCCACTTGGACAAGCCAACCTTTGCGTAAAAACCATGCTTCAATCTCGTTTCTCCGCAGAGTGCTTGTGAACATGCACTAAGTTCCCGCTTTAATGTGCAAGCCTTTAGTGAACTTCCTTTCAAACAAATTAGCAAGCCACTTTCTTCGTAAAAGCCGTTCGTGACTGGTTTGCTGCCTTCGATGACATAATCGATCTAGCGATTGAATGGCGCCAGCTCTTACGAGTAGTTCTAGCATTCAAGATGTTTTCAGTGGGCAATAGTTTCGAGTTTAAAATTGGGTTTGTTCTGGAGGTCCGTCCTTCACGCCGCCATCGTCACGTGGTCGTCGTAGTCGTCCGGCTCATCTCCTTCCCCTCAGTTCCCACTCTCGCCACATGGCAATAAAACGTAGGAGTTCGATCACGTCGAGGATCAAACTCATGCTCATGCGGCAAGGTGCAGTTGCGAATTGGACGCGCAAACCACGGAGCTCTCGCGCAATACTCGCGCACGAGGATTAGGGCACCGTTTTGTGTGCCTAGCAGACTCCGCGATTGGAGGCACCTGCACACGTATTATGGAGGCCACCAATAGCAGCACCGTAGCGGACGAAGGCGAGCTTGTAGGAATCGCAAGAAAAGTTGCTCTTGAGAAGATGGCGGCGTCTGTTGGCAAAAGCCTGCTATTGGTGTAGTAAATGAGTCCATAACCTGGAGTAATCGCTTGAGTCTGGCATTTCTCTCTTCCTCTGTGTTTGGAAAGAGGCGCTTGCTATTTGTTTATCTGGCTGAGATTCAGTTTCAACAAAAAGTCGCAGTTTCGGCCGAAAGGCGAAGCGTCGATTGCAACAGCAAATTATTACACAGCTATACGAAGTAAGGATATAAATTTTATCGGCCGTGTAAACTTGGAAGCATTCGCTTACTAACTGAATTAACAAGCATGGTGTCAGCGCGCACAAGTAAACATGAACATCAAACTCGATGAGCGCGGACACTCGCTGCAAAACGCTGGACGATGGCGTGAGCAAGCACGGCAGCAGCAGCGAGCGAAGTGACCTTCGTGTGGTCTATCGCTTCAACGCAGGAGCGGGAAGAATACAGCGCGCACAAATGTATGAGCCGTCTGCAGATCCCTTTCAAGATACGGCACGGGCGACCGCGCGCGGCCTTGCAAAGTGCACATTTGTTGGCGGAGTCAAAGGCGCCCCCCTCCCTCCTGCGCTGCCACTCCGCGTTCTTCCCTATAAAATGCATAATACTCACATAGTACTCACATAATACTTCTACATGGAGGCTGTGAGGTATATGTGAATAAATACCGCGTGCGAGATTGAGCCGCGATCACCAGTTCCCCTTTCGCCCGGTCGCGAAATGCGCAGTTGCGCCTGCGAACGTTAAAAAAAACTTGGATTATGGGCTTTTGCGTGCCAAAACCACTTTCTGATTATGAGGCACGCCATAGTGGAGGACTCTGGAAATTTCGACCACCTGGGGTTCTTTAACGTGCACCTAAATTTAGGTACACGGGTGTTTTCGCATTTCGCCCCCATTTCGATCCCGCGACCTCGAGCTTAGCAGCCCAACACCATAGCCTCTAAGCGACCGCTACGGGTTGCGTTCTGGTGTGTGTGCACAGCGTTGTGTGACAAAAGATGAGAGAGAGAGAGAGAAAGAAAGGGAGGAAGTGTTTCTGATGATCGGTGCCTAACAAAAGGCATTGCACTCAACTGCAGCTGTAATAGGTGATAAGGGACGAAATAATTAAATGATGAGAAAACACGCAGGTACGCTAAATGCATTGCACAGGTTACTTATCGAATCGCACTGTGGCTTTTATTTCGCAAGGATGATCTGTCATCACTGGGTCGATCACCTTAACATGATAAGAGGAAACCGGCCAGCGGACGGCACCGGGCACGGTACAAGCGGCACTGAACTCGTCTTTCTTAACCATTCGACGCGTCTTTATCGATGACAACAGAAGAGTGAATACGTGAGACAAACCACGGGTTTCGACCAAAAGCGTTTCGTGGTCGTTTGAGTTTGTTGATGCAACCAACGTCAGACATTCTGACAGCCAGACATGCCAATAAAAGCTCATTCCTTATATATGTAATATGCGAGAAACTGTTCTTCTGAAGTGTGCTACTTTCGCAGTTGTCAGGCCGCTGGGTCAATTTTTTTGTTCCTCGGAGAGAAAATCCTACAGGCACGATGCAATTATCGGGTGCATGCGTCTGCGCGCTACTGTGCCCCATGCTCTAAGCTCACTGTTTTCTCTTTCTTATTCGTTTCTTTCGTTCTCTTGCCTTCGTGCTTTACGTGTTATTTTTTTTTGTGTGTTTCTATCCTTTTCTTATATATATATATATATATATATATATATATATATATATATATATATTTTTTACTCCACCTAGCGTCATATCGCGATGCTGCAAGTTCGGCAACGCCCACTCACTTTTCCCGCTCTTTAGCGTCGCATCAGCGAACAGACGAGCGAGCGAGCGTTTGTTGCGACGGCGCAGCAGCGCACGCTACCGGATAAGACGACCCGAATCGGAAGCGCGCTCGTTTCGCTCGAAGGGCTTACAATAGCAACCGTAGCATTGAAACGCAAATAACTGCGTGACGACGACGGCGCTCGATCCTACAGCATTGCTTAAGACTGAGCGCATTTCCAGCGTGGTGGCTTCCCTGCGAAAAGAAGCTTTTCTTTGCGGCGAGCAAGCCTGTGCACCAGGACACGGAAGGAGTGCGGAGGCGGTCTGTCGAGGCAGTTGTTGCTTTACGTAAGACTCAAGCATTTCATATATCTCAATATATCCACCGCATAGTCGAAGGCTTTGCTGCTTTTTTGTAGTCACCAGCCGATTGATTGATTGATTGATTGATTGATTGATTGATTGATTGATTGATTGATTGATTGATTGATTGATTGATTGATTGATTGATTGATTGATTGATTGATTGTAGTGCTATAATCTTACGGCTGATTTTTCACTTTGCAATCTGTATAATCGCATTTTCGTATTGTATATTTCTTGCTTTTTTTTGCTCTTTGCTTAATGCTTCAGGTAGCACTTGTTTGGAACATAGCGCTGTGTCGTCATGTATGAGAAACAAAGCCAGTCTTTTCTTTCAGCAGGAAATTATGGAACGTTGCTGCAAACAGTATAAATACTACTTTCATTGTTAAATATTCTCTTCTTAATCTTGACTTCAAAGGCTTTCAAACTTAGTTTGCAGTTTCAAGGTCAACACTGCGGCTACATTTCTTACGAGCTCCCCACCTAGCATTTGTAACCAAACTAACATTGCAGCTGGCAGACATTATAACAAGCTGAGCAACCGAAAAGCTCATCACGCGCGTCGTTTCTTCACTGACCTAACTTCATTCTGAAATCAAGCAGTCATGTATTTCTACGTTAGAATGTCTTTGATCTTCGCGGCCCCAAACGTTGGCGGGATGTAGTTAAAAAACCAACTGTGCCCTTGAGGTCGTCCTCTTTGTGTTGGGTACGGGAGGGTGATTCTAGAACCGGACACGCCCTTGAGTACAGTGCGATCGCTTATATTCGTCGCCGAATGTTTTCGTACTTGCATAGTGCGAGTCCCTTTGAAGCAGTAGCGAACAACTGTGGAATCTGGTGCAGTAAACGCGAAGAACAGCGAACCACGTAAGCATCGCTGTGCTGTCAGAAAATCAGAAAGAAAAGACAAATAGAAAGCAAACAAAAGAAATACCACCTTGCGCCGTAAAGGAATGACGATGGATGTGATTGCAGTTTCTGCAAGCATAGCTCTAACACAGATTTGCCGCCTTTGCTCGCGGTGCGGCAGTAGTGCGTTTCCTAGCAGCTCGGCGACTTGATTTTGCAATTGCAATATTCTTATCAGTTAAAGCAATTAAAAAAATGTGAATTAGGTGTTTAGTTATTGAATGAGTAATCGGTAATTACCGCATAACTTCATCCCGGCGCCCGCATAGCCGAATAATGGTCAGCAAAAAGAAGCTATTACCTCTTTCTCTGCTGCAGCATTCTGGAGAATAACAATGTAACTGCAGAACGCCCGGTATAAAGCAGCCTCTTTCCTTTACACCTGAAGCTTTCCGTTTAGGGCATGCAATAGGAAAGACGAAGTAGTGAGAACGCCGAACGCTAAATTCCCACCAGGTGTTCTGTGGACTTCGTCCGGCAGCTTATGCCTCGAAGGTTTTGACGTTTGCCAGGGAGTTGTTCTGGAGGCCACGTGAGAGTCCATAAAGTATTGAGAAATCAGGTTCGTCTAACAGCTGTTTGCAGTGACATTGCAACAACAGCATAGGTAGGCGAACTCACTCATGGGTTTAATCATTCAACTCACACCGACCGGTGAGTTCTCAGTCTGAGTGAATCCGGCTGAGTCTGCTTTGGTGAGTTCGAGTTCGAGTAAGCGTAATGAGTCGAATTTCTGGCGAGTCTGAGTCTCAATGAATCTAGCTAAATCTGTTGTAGGTGAGTTCGAGGTTAGGTCTAATTTTGGTGAGTCTGAACCCAAGTAACCCCGTTGAGCCCGATTTCATGAGCCTATGTCCATGTGAGTCCTAAGATACAACTCGTTCTCTGTCACCTCCCACCCCTGCAAGTCCTGCAGGGCTTTAATCCTGTCAAATAAAGTAAATATATATATTGTGAATGAGTTCAGTCAGTTCTTTATATTTAGCGTGCACTGGGAGAAGGGGAGGGGGAGGGGGAGGGGAGGGGCGAGCTTCTGAGCAACAGTAACAACCATCGTCAGCCACGGCGAGAGTTATGGAATATTTCAAGGTAAATGTTCACACATGCTACCAAGGATATCGGTGACTGACTCATTGCTTGAGGCAGTAGGTACAGTACTGCAATATTATGAAGCTATTCATTGTTTAACTATAATGTTAACATCCGCATAATAAGATAATTTATCCGGCCGTAATAATATTTCTTAATCAGCGAAGTAATAACCGACCACGACCTTCCACGTTTTCTTGGATCACCTTCGTCCTGGTGAGGTCACTGCGCACACACATCCCCAACCGACACATATTTAGGGCCTCTAAAAGCATTGTTGTTGTAAGTGGAATAGTGAAAGAAAATCCAAACGACAAGATATAAATTATTTAGCGCGAATGTAAGAGATATGCTGGGAGCCAATTCTTTTCCTGTGTGATTGTCATGCCCATTAGCAAGTTCAAGGCAAAAGAAGAAAAGAATTTTCTTAGTGATTTCAAGTTACCCCTTGCCCTGCACGTCAGGCGGCTCCAGCTAATTCCTGAAGTTTTCCTAATCATATCGAGTTAAATTAAAGTGTTTTACGTGCCAAAACCACTTTCTGATTATGAGGCACGCCGTAGTGGAGGACTCCGGAAATTTCGACCACCTGGGGTTCTTTAACGTGCACCTAAATCTAAGTACACGGGTGTTTTCGCATTTCGCCGCCCATCGAAATGCGGCCGCCGTGGCCGGGATTCGATCCCGCGACCTCGTGCTCAGCAGCCCCAACACCATTGCCACTTAGCAACCACGGCGGGTAATCATGTCGAATATGTTCCAGTACATTGGAGCAATTCGAAAGGCAGTCAGAACCCCAAAGGCCAGAAACTTATCTCTCCTTCGTGTGTGACATTGTTTGTTATTTACAATACACGCACTGAATGTCCGCGCGTGAATTAAGCGCTCTTTCCTGAAAGGGGTGCATCCTTTGTTCCCCCCATTTAGCCGCCATTCTCCTGTACCGCGGACCATTGTCTTGCATGCTGCGCGTGCGTCACTGTAAGCTTCTCGAGAACAACCTTCGTTTCACTACATTCGAGCTGGCGTTTCTATGGCACAATGCGAAATCTAAGAAAACAGCTAGATTTGTAGAATAATAACCAAGCTTTTTGCCCCGTTCCTCATTGGAAACTTTAAAAGAAAACCTTGCTTTCGCAGACAAAGTCAGCGACTGGTTCTCGTAGAACTCGAGAAATCATCACACAAAGCATCATAATTGTGACTGTCACGCATTCTGTCGCCAAGCCGCGACGCCCGTTTAAGCAGCAATAGTCATTGTTTGCGCATAAAAGGTAAGATAGGAGGCATGTATGAGTAAAACAGAGTAATATCCATTAAAACTTCCTGAATCACCATTGTTTGTCTCGCATATCTTTGCTTGCCACTAAAAAATAAACGGCAACAAGAGGTCGATCGCGCTTACAGCTTGTTCTGTAGATGCTATGTTGAAGGACATACGTTTCTCGTCTTTTTCTTTTTCCTGGCCCGTTCCACATTGTCGCAGAGGCACTTGCTGTGCAGAGGAAGAAAAAGTATGGGGTTGCGGTAACTGGTAACGTGAACGGCAAAAATAAAAACAAATAAATAAAAATAGAAGTCGAAAGCACCGCAGAATAAGAATGGCCTTGCACCGACGCGGAGCCGTCGAGGAGATGAAGGTAACGAAAGTGCGCTTTGGCTTCGCTTCCGGAATGGATTCGGATCCATACGGTAGACCCACGGCCACCGAAGACAATGCGTGGCAGGCACGGGGGCATTAGCGACAGCTGCCTGCCCGATTATCTCACCCCGGGCGCGGGGGCTCGTTTTGACCTGACCGGGGACGCATGCAGCAGCGACCGGAAAACGGCGAAAATATAGTGCAGCCCATTTCCACCGCTTCCCTGTTTGGCACCTTTGCTCACTCTTACTGACCATACGTGCTTCGTTCGTTTATTCTTCTCTACCTTCTCCATTTCTTGTGCATTGGTGGGTTTTGTGTTCTACTGCTATTTTTTAAGGGTCCGCAGGAGGAGGAAGGGTGTGGTACGGGATAAGAAAACTAAACATTGACGTTACAGATGGAGGCAATTAAGAGCTATGCGGGTTAACGAGGTAGCAGAGGCAGTCGCGAGCAGTAAATCGGGGACATACGTATCTGAAAAGTAGGTGTGTTTAGGCAAGTTGGCCCACCATATTGCAAGTTAAACAGCTCGAGAAAAAAATCACAGGAGAGTCCAGCACACACAGGGCCAGCCTCGAGCTAGTTAGTTCAGCGTTGGTCCTTTGTGCAAGTGTATTTATTGACTCTTTTTTTTTTATCACAGCGAAGCTGTTTTTTCGGACCCTGTGCTATCGTTGTCGGACTTCACTAAAAAGGGGCCACGTGACCTAGCGGGGCACGAAAAGAAGAGCTCAACAGGGGGAAAGGGCTTCGCTGTTCGACCATCTTCACGGACTAGAAGAGGTGACGATTTTTTTTCTTTTCACACTGTTTAACTTGATAAATATCCCTCCTCCTTCACGCATGCACGCACGTGAACGCTCGTGCGAGTTAACCTGGGGCCGAATCCACACAAAGCTTTCTTTTTTTTTTCTGTGCGAGTTTTTGCCGTTGGCTGGTTGCCTTTACCAATATGTCCAGCATCAAGATTTGCTGGTATTTTTTCTTACGAACAATTCTAGCGTATGACATTTTTATGAATATGGACCCATGAAAGGCTGAGCGCAAAGAAGGCTTTCTTTGGCATTTTGGGAGCGCGAGTGCGTGCTATATTACAGCTCCTTCTCAAAGGTCGGCTCAAGTCGCGTCTATCCGCGCAGTAATGACGACAGGATCGTGGTGCTATCGCAATGTGAGGACAACGAACACTCATTACGTGAAGAACTGTGGATAGCGTCACACCGCCTTATGAGAAGCCAATGCTCCGGATTCTTTCACTCATTATTTCTTAATTCTTCTTTCGCTTAGCAAAGACAAAATAAGCGTATTATTCATAGACACTTCTCTCGAAGCACCAATATCATGGAGTTGTTGATATCGGAAATTAATGCAGCCTGTCCAGTGCTGTTTGCGAATAGGTTCACGTACCATATTTCTCAGTATCTGCTCAGTTGGTTATGACGCAGAGGCTGCTGCTGTCTGGACAGCTTCCCCCGCTCACGTCATACATTTCACACTACATTTTCTTTTCATCCAGTCTGTGTCTTTAAGCGAGCAGGAACATGCAACTTTCCAACTCAGCTCGAAAACGCATCCTATGGATTCGGGCGCCCGCTCGTAGAGAAGGATGCCGTTCTTCAGGGACGCCACTAATAAGTAACACGTCGCTTTGTGTGACTGACATTCCCCAGGAGAAATCATCTCGCTCCTTGGCTCCTTTCATCCAAAGTTATTTTGATGATATTACCTCACCTTTCTTTGGAAATACAATAGCTTAAAGTGGTATTTTCATTATTTTTATTCAGACTTTTCTTTGTATATGGAGGAAGAAATAGATGAAGTCTGCAAACTTTCATTTTCTAGAAGCACCCACATTTTCTGCATAACAATCGTAAGCCTAATCCAAACCTAGCTATATAATTTCTTCACATGCGGATGCTCTGTGAGGTATCCTTTTGTTTCACCACCGCCGAGTTTGGTTCATCAGTTTATTTGCACTCCTTTGTGTGCAAGTAGAATTGCGCGCGCCTAGTGCGGATGTGCACACTTTTTGTAATGTCGCTCTTTTTGCCTCTGACTGCTCTGCAACAGCGATTTTGTCGCTGCACTTTTGCTTTCCACCGCGTTTGGTAAATATTAAGTTATTGAAAGTTACGCAATGACCATGTAGATGCTGCCACTATGTGCCAGAGCGATCCGAAACGAAGCCCCGGAAATAATTAGATTCCCCCCCCCCCCCCCGAGCCTTCACTTACTTTTTGCTTATTGTTTGGTTAATTTCAATTAATTACGTTCTTGAACTTCACAATACCTCGGCTCATCTCTGGCGCTCAGACAGCACGAATCAATCATCTTGCATTTCCTCTCTGCCATCGTCGTTCAGCCATTTCGAACAACCCCAGCTGGAACCTAATCACCGTAACCTTACAAAGAAAGGCGGACCTTTCGAAAATGTCTAGGAAAATAGATTACCTTCCCGGCACAAAAATTCGCACTGCTAACTTGCCAGTGCTAAACAAACTTCGAGTGTTTCAGCAACGTGTCACCTCTGCTTGCTTCATTCTTGATATTTTTTCAAGTAAGACGTTTTAATAACTGTTATAACACACGCAGGCACTTTATAGAGTTCCCGAAAACGCGCTGGGTACGTTTCCTTTATCAGTATAAACTCGCTAACGCGCTGCGCATTTCCGCTAGGCTGCGCTTACTAATAACTCCCGGCGAGAGAGGTTTTTTAATTTTTTTTCACGGCAGTGTTCTGTAGTGCCGAGTTAACGAGGCGTGGCGATGGAACTATAAGAGGATTTTTACAGCACATGCAAGTAAATAAAGAAACGGGCCGTTGGCGAACTACGCGCGCCAACAACTATACAAGTTGTTGCACACCGCGCGTCTGAGCTTTCATGCTTTCGTAAAGCAAACTGTAGTAGCGAGATTTCCCAGCATTTAGCGAACGGCCAAGGCGGATCCCCATACATAATAAGTGTGCACAGGCGGGATCTTCCTGAGTGCCTGCTGCAAATTCGTGCTCGCTTCGGCAGACACTACTTTCAGTTAGGTATTAGAGTGTACATTTAGCTAACCTCTTTTTCGAGTTCCTCTTTGTTCGCGAAGGTGGCGTGTGTAGCACCTCGCGATGCGCTGAGTGGATTCTCTGGCTTAAAGGTTCGTCCGGAGCGGAGGTTGTCAGTTCTGTGTGGCCGCAACGAGGTTGCGAAATTTCGGACAGATGCGAAGGCGTATATGCCGCTGCGCGTAGTGCTTGTCCAGCTTGGGAGCCCAGCGTAGGTGTCGAGGCTTTAGCGCGCTCTAGGGTAAAGTTTCTGCGGCGCTCTCGCTCGCGTTCTCGTTAAGCAACTTTTCCGTGCATTTGTGCGAGCCGTGGCGAGCACTCTCTCTCACTCTAGTTACCGTACATTAAACTGTCCTATGAAGTCCGTTGGATATCGTGCGTGCCAATGTCGGCACTTTGTCGATAGCAGTGCAGAGGAGACCTTGCGTTTCCGAGACCGGCAAGTGTACCGTCATTGAATATGCTTGTTGCAGGTAGCCCTATCTTTGTTACACGTCTGCCGATCGATATAGTCATCAGGAAAGCTTCTTTTTTTCTATTAATATGAAATTGAAGGAAAGATTGGCTGCTTTATTGGCGCCGGCTATTCTTCGCTGGTAAAGGAAGACGATAAGCGCAAAAAAAACATTAAAAAAAACTAGGGGCCGTCAAACATCACGAACGTTTGCGAGTAAAGAAAGGCACATGAGGGAGTAAGAGGACACTAAGGGAAACACAGTTCAATAAACAAGGGAAAGGGCACAACAGAGTCTAAAGACTAACACATGTGTTTGTGTTGGACCATCACACAGTAGAAATAGAAGGACGGAGCGAGAAACAGGACAAATTGGCAGGGAAGTTACATTAGGCTAATTTAGATTGCAGCATTGCGTTGAATTAGTGGTTACCTTTTAACGACAATAGCTTGCACTTGAGAATCGCGACTTGGATTCGCGGACGTCTGCGTATTTGAGAGCTCCTTGACGCTAGTTGCTTCCAGGAAGCTCCTAGAAGCTGGAGGCTTCTTGGTAAGAAGTCGACTAATAGCCGCGCAGCTGTTTTCAGAAGGCTTATCGCATCATACCTTTCTGGTAGCAAACGTGAAATAGTGCTTGCATGTTTCATTCCCAACAACCTATATGTGGGCAGGAAATAAAATGCGTTGAAAGCTGGTGTGTCGGACTTGTACAAAGTAATGCCGGGTAATACTACGTTTGTTTTGTGCTGATAAAAAGAAACGTCACTGGTCGACTCGACGCACAAAGCTCAAAGGAAGACGGGCTCTTACCACAGTGCCTTGAGCACATTTCACGTGTCCTAAAGCAAATAATTGCACTAGCGCACCACCCAAAGTTAAGCAGCCCTCACACGGAAAAACGGCCCATTCTCGCAAGAGGTCAAACGCGCACCCTATACTGCAACTTTCTGCCCATTAATTAGTGCACATTATAATACGAACGTGATGGTTCGTGATCCGTTCATCTGATCTATTTACTGTGGAGCACAGCGAAGCGTGAAAACACATTTATCAGAAACGACAGCTCCAAACGTTGCGTGGCGAGGCCTGCCCAAGTGACAGGCTCGCAAACGACGCACACCACCATCACTTCGCTCGGAGAACGAAGCAAGGAGCGACGCCAATTAATCATAGTCACGTTTTGATTTCTACTTTTTGATTTCCGGTAATTAATCTCCGTCACGAAGGGTCGTCGCGTTGTCTATAAGACACTGCACCATGCGTGTCATGCATGCACTCAAATGATGCCACGTGGAAGCCGGAGCTAATCGAGAACGCGCGAGTGTTATGAGCGGACGCATTTCTGACTTCCATTTCGCACGGTGCGTGAGACGCTCATAAGACTTAGACAGTCTTGGCTTGTTTGTGCCCCGTTCTAGCGACTCTTGCTTGTGTATCCTTTTGGCGGCAATCAACGTGTGCATTCTGATCGTGCACGCTTTATTGCATAATTTCCCTATAGTCAATGTCATGCATAACATAGCAGAAAGCGAATACAAAGCTTTGTGGTTTTCTGCAGTGAACATGACATTGCTATTTCAACAATTGGACTTGTATTCGCGGTGCAAACTTAAAGCAATGGTGCAGATATGGCAAAGCATAGTTTTTCTTTCCCGTGTACTCCTGGCTCGATTCGATTTTGTTACTCCTGGAAAAGTCGCATAGAGCGAGATGCGCAACCGATGAAAAATCAAATGACTGAGAAGCACGTGCGACGTCGCACGCTACAACCTACTCTGCGATTCCAAAGTAACCTTATTTATTATTATTTTTCATAATTATGAGTCAAATAAAGCTTTCCTACTGTGTTGCATCGTTAGCTCCGTACTCTCCTCTGCAAGTATCCGCTGGAAGCTTAATGATTATCCACTAACCGAAGAATAGAATGTCATCTGCGTATATATTATATCTGGAAGATATTGGTCCACACCACTCTGTATTGTTATTACGAGAAATTATAACCATGCTTACTTGCCTCTAGACTCTAGTGAAGGGAAGGTAAGAGCGCCAAAATCCAATGACTACTAGATCTCAGAGTGGTACGTATCTATGGCATTTGGTACGGCTAGTAAACCACTATTCGCTCTTATGTTTCATGCTTATGAGAAGAGCCAGCATATTCCGGCTACGTACACCTGCACAGCACGTTACTGAACCGGAAGTTATAGGAAAATTTTTAACGTGCATTTTAATATCAGTATTATAAGGCCTGTAGTCACTCGAAAGCTGGTCCGCCATCAGTTACACTACCATGCAGTGGTTTGATTTTCCTATAGTACACATTCGAGTCGGCTTTCTGGCGTTGTGGCTGAATACACACTTGTCTCTGATGCTTCTTAGCTCTCATCCCGGTAAATAGAGACCACGTTCCTAGCTACCAGAAGCAACTTAGTGGTTTAACACTACCCGTCAATTCCCTGATAGCATTCCTTGAACCATTTTGATGTGCCAACAAGAATTAGGGAGCGAATAACGAAACGAACATGGCCAGAGGGAGAGCTATTCGCTCGGTGACCCTGAAGCGATAATGCGATGTTCAATACAAGTAGCGATTCCGTGAGAACGTGGAGGTCGCGCTTTCCTCTCTTTGTTCGCTCAACCATAGTCAGTCCCCCCCCCCCCCCCCCCTCCCCTTCTCATCAATTTATATCTGTATCGATTCACCGCCGCGATCATTTGTCACTGTCCTTTCCGGCGTGCGGTGAGTTTACTCCATGGGCCATATATAGCATATCGCACATGTGTCCAGCACGCGCACGTAGTGTTTGCTGCACTAAAAAAGAGAAACAGAAAGAGAAACAGAAAGAAAAGGGCGCGCAGACAGGGAGTGGTGCCTAGCCCTGTCAACGCTTCCTTTCCCTTTAAAGAAGTAGCTGTGTTTCTTGGTTTACAGTTATGTGGTGCTAATCGGCCGTAATGCAGATTACGGTACCTCTTTCAGTATGAAAAAAAAATTGCCCAGGTTCAATTTGTGCGAGAACCAGATCATGCGAAGCATTATTTTGGTTCTGCTGGTCACGAAAGACAGTCTTTGTGTGTTGCTTAAAGCCGACTGGACGACAGATTGTTCAAAGAAGAAAAACATACCAGGGTCATGAACTCGACCATAATGAGACAGAAAGCCACCAGAGTACTGCTACACTTAAAAGAAGACTTGGATATACGAGCAACTCTGAACGCACAGTGGACGCTGTTGTATCTGCGCGCGTATCACTCCCCATTCTTTTCTTTTTCCTTTTCTTCCAGGCTTGTGGTGCGAAATTCATTTTCCTTTCTCTGTTAAAGATTTGTCTAGAAACTCGCCGGTGCATTTAATCTAGGAACGATCACTCCGGTCCAACGTAGTGGCGGCAGTGCTAACATCCGTTCAACGCCACCACTTTCTGACAGAATCTACGCTTGGCTGGCTCTGTGATATACGGGTATGACAGTGCGCGCACGAATTCGACATATCGTAAAAGCATAGGCAACTAAATAGTCACATGTAGGTCTACCGATGACGCGGCATGGAAAGTTGAGGAGGATTGGATGTGGTCTATCCTAAAACAACAGACGCTTTGTGTATACAGGCAATCATAGATGTGAATTCTTGCATATATGGAGAAAGCATGAACGCTGGCATATATAACATACCTTCGATCCCCCATACTATAAAAAAGAAAAACTGATCTATTCTTTCTTTCTTCTTTTCCTGTTTTCGTTCTTTTTTTCTGCCTGCCTAATTCTTTCCTTTCTCTTTCTCCCTATCAGAGGCAAAGGCGTTCCTTGAGTCAGCGTTCGCTGAGAGACGTTCCTTGAGTCCGTTCCTTGAACGCACCCTCGCTCCACCGCAACTTCCGTGCGGAAGCCTGAATTCCTGACTGCTTAAAGGCCGAACTTTCTTCCGCCTTTTGTTTTGTATAACAGGGAAAAAATTACACGGAAGAAACAGGCGCCGACTTCAAACTTGTCCTATTTGTCACTTCTGTCTAGTTGCGCGCTGTTCCACACAAACCGACAAATCCAAACCAACAAGCCGAAGCCATTACTTCACTCCGTTCTGCCACCGCCTCGAAGTCCACTCGCGTCGCGCGAAATGGGCACAATACGGAAGGCCGGCGCAGCGACAAGAATTGGAAGTCACTCGACGCGGAAGGCTCGGAGAATTGAATTTCCTCCTCCCCCGCTGTTCGCTGTTCGGCACGGCGTCTGCAATCTATTACGTCCAATTTACGAGAATCTCTTCGTATACGTACCATTCTTTCTGGTCTGCTGCTTCTTTCCTTGAGACTTTTGCCTCTGTTGTGCTTTTGTGAGGCGCGCTCTTTTTCACTTAGCCCACCTCTGGCTTTGATCGTCTCCATGCGTTTTCATTTACGGGCTGTATAAACTAACGCATAGAAAAACGGCCGGCGGTCCTCTTGAGCAGCACGCCGGGGAAGAGGTCAGGGAAAGGTGACTGGTGCAGAAGCGTCACAGCAGCGAAAATCAACTATTGGTTTGCAGGGGCCATGTTCAGTGGGTCACTCTATCGGTAACGGCAAACTACTACTCTTAGAAGTTCAACACTTCTCCTACTTCTTCATTTTTTGTTTGTGATAAATCTGACTCACAAATATTCTCTGAGGAGCATCATTAGTAAATCTAAACCCACAGGATGCTACTTCTGGCCCGTTCACGTAGCACCGTTCGCGACATGAGCAATCAGGGTCCGTATTCACAAAGGGCTCTTCCGCCAGGAATGTGTGTAAGGGCTAATTCCAAATAATCTCCACAGTCACGTGTACCCACATAGGTTCCACAGTCACGTGTACCCAAAGCGGAGGGTTTGATGAAGATGCAGTTTAATAATGTGCATGCTGCCTGTCACTATCTGCACGTGCCCGGCGCCTGGACAACGACATTTGCACAAAGCCTTCACATAAGAGCACGCTTGTTGACAAATCTAAGAAAGTTACTTCCTTGCTCGCAAAAAAAGAAAGAAGAAAAAGAAACGGGGTTCCACTTCTGGAGTCAGTTTAGTTTCGAAGGAGTGCCGTTATTCAGATATCTTCGCGCCTTAATGCAAGTTCAACATTTTCTAGTACTCCAACAGCGCATCAAGTTTGTTTACAGGCTTTTGCTCGCTGTTGTGCTTCAGTCTACTTAGAACTTTGGGGTGGTTGAGGCGGTGGGGCATTTCGCGTTCGCCCGTCGTGCGTCGTCGCGATGCTGTGAAGTGCGACCTTGATCGCGCGACTCCCGCAGTTTATGCCGTTGCGCAAATTCAACTTCATGCTTTCCGTCTACACGCGTGCTTAGCGCGTTCCGGTCTGCAAAGTACACAGGCAAAAATATTTTTTTTTAATGTAGCAGTAAATTCGGGGTGCGGGTTATGTGTGAATTTTAACTTAAGATGTGGCTTCACGGCAGCGCAAGCATTGCCTTAAGGTAGTTTCACGGCAATGGGGCTTGCGCTGTAGTGAAACCACATTTAGGGCAAACTTCTCAGTCATCAGCCTGAGATGGGGCACAAAGCAGCTGGCCGAAGTTATGACGTGGAAGACTCGTGCATCCGCGATAGTCAACTGTTTTGCAAAGATTCGTGCGTTGCGTGCAGTTATTTCCGCAGGTTAAATGAGCGTTATTTTTTATTTCCTTTCCGGTGGAGCGCGGCTTACACGCGGAAAAGTACCTTTATTCGTTCGTTTCGAACGCTTCGAATACTTTGAATACTGAAATTCGAGCCGGAAAGAATATCGAATAGCATAATATTCGATATATATGTTCGAATACATCGCATATTCACAAGCCTAGAGTATAATGTAATGGATACTATAACGCGACGGAGGTTTCGTATGGCTGTGTATCAAACGGGCGAAGTCACCTCTGATACTGAGGCATAGCCTGTTAACACAACATAGTCTACGCGAGAAAACCGTTTCATATAAAGAGGGTGACTTTCCCTTGCCGTCTTGCCCCTACACCAGAGATGTTCATTCTCGCCAAGACAAAGCGCGAACAACGCTACCTGGTGGACTACGTGCTGAAGTGCCTGGAAAAGTTCCCCATCGGAACTCTACACTGGAGGTTCCCAAACCTAGTGGCACCTCCTAACATTAATCAAGTTTTCATTCATTCTTTCCGTCGCTCGCCGTCGACGCACTTGCTGGAAGCGGTTCCAGCGGGCAGCGAGGGCTTGTGTTTAGGATGAGCGACACGAGGTGCCGCCACTGGCTCGCAAGAATCTGTGCAGGATAGCGTGGAGGTGAGGATACGGCCGCTCCTATTTTCATCGAGCGGTCGTGGTTGGGGGATGCCATCGAGTTCTTACGAACGTGGCTTCCGGTTCGGCGCCTTCAAAGGTGACAAGTCCTCTTCCCATCTGACAACGGTTCCAATTCGGTTGTGTGCACGCCGGCGGCAGAGCCACCTAATCTCCGCCGTTGGCCTCAACTGCGGCGTTACATACTCGAACGGATGGGGAGAGAAACGGGAAAAACAGAGAGAGAAGGTTTAATGATAAGTGGAGAGGTTAGTCTAGCGGTACGCTCGTCACGCTACTGAAGATGAAATATATCGTGAGCCGTGAAAGAAAGATAGCGGGGGGGGGGGGGGGGGGGGGTGGGGGGGGGGGAATAGGAAATGAAAGAATGCTTGTGCTGTGTGCAGCCTCCCTCCTATCTTACATATCTGTGTTTCGCGGCTAATGCCAATATTGATTTAAATTGACCGGCTCAATTTTCACTGGAATTATGCCATTGATTGAAGTAGCGCATGGTCAGTTGTGTATGCCCCAGAGGAGTACAGCTGTGCGTCTGCTTTAATTCTGCACGCCAGGCGTCTAGGCCGACGTTCGACGATGCGACGTCACACGGCCTTTGAAACAATGCAGTTCATCGAGGAAGCCAACTCTGCAGCCTCTCGACTCCTTTGATCTGCGTGTTCGTGTTTAAACGCCGTTCACCCGCCGCCATGACTCGGTCACTATATGGCGTTCTTTTGCTGAGCACGAGGTCGCAGGTTTGATGCCCTGCCTCAGCAGTCGCATTGGACCGAAGTGCAAGAAAGTTCGTGCACCGAAGTTTACGTGCAGCTTAAGGAACCCCGCGTAACGATATTAATCCGAAATCCTCCAATATGCAGTCCTTCATAACTAACTGGTCTTTTTCGGGACATCAAGCCTCTTTGTTAATTTACTGAAATGCCAATTGAGGTCTAGAAGCGGCCAGCAGAGCTTTGGCCCACTCCACGATGGGTCAACAATGTTCAGGCCACCTCCACATCGCTTGTTTGTCACGTGACGTCACGAAAGCTCCCCAACTAATATGACGTGTACGCATTAATTATGCATTATTAGGCCGAACAAAAGAAAAATAAAGGGTATTTACGATTCTATGCCTTTTTGCAGCATTAGCCCTCCGCTATCGGTAAACTTTTTTTCTGTGTTGCTCTTGCTCGCTGGTCTGTCACGCAACGTCATTCAACAGCAAAAGCTCACCACGTTAAAGTGACGTCTACGCGCTAAAAATGCATTGATATGCCAAACAAAATGCACATTTTTTTCGGAATCGCTGGAGACTATCCCGTTCCGAAAGGATTAGAATATGGCTGCCTGCCCATCGCTCTAGCACTAGATACTAGGAACTGCCAGCAAGAATTTTTTTTTTTTTGCGCATAATAAATATTTATGTGTGGCAGTACAATGTTTCCGAGCCCTTCTGGTACGATATCCCTCTGCATATTTTCCCTCGCCCAGATTTCGTTTAACGGCATTTTTAACACCGCATTGCACGCCACCGCTATTTTCGAGCAGCCATCACAAGCTTCAAGGGGAAGCAGACCAATCGCAGACGCCGCCACCGCCCTCCTCATCTGGTTGTCCACTTTCACTATGCAGGCTTGGTCCCACCGAAACCATCTTCACTTTTGCGCGCTCCTTTCATTTTGTCAGCAAATTAGATAACAAAAGCGTGTTATGGTGGGCAATAATAATCGCTTTGAAAGTAAACAAAAGTCACCTCCTATATATAGGAGGGGAACGTTTGATTTGGCTGTTCAGACAACGCTGCGCGTCACCGCCCAATGCTTGCGTCGGTAGTTACGTGAATATAACGTAAGGAGATTGGAATGAAATTAGAATGGAGTATAGGTTGACGTTATAGGACCCCATGATTCATTTACTTGCTTCTGTTTTACATTCCTTTATATTTTTATGTACTGCATGGCCCGTTTGATGACATTGCCTTTCGTTCGTTAAAAAAAAAAAAGTGCACATTCGTTTCTGCTCGTACTGAAAAAGAAAGGTAAAAAGGGGAAAGGTGCTTATACCGGACGATAATCTTTAAGTTTGACAGAAACTATAAATATTACCTGCGGCACAGGTAATCTTTAAGATTACCTTTGTTGAAAATCAAAATTTGCTTATAGTAGATATTCCTTGCAAACTAACATGCTATAATTCATAAATTCAATATGTGACATGACGTAATTAAGTTAATTAATGAACTTTCGTCAAATAGGTGATTATATGTTTTGATTTCTCAGGTGAATAATGTCCGCCTATTTGCATATACGACCTCAAGGAATGGAATTCTCATATCTACCATAACTGATCTTCAAAATTTTTGTAAAACTGAAAAATGATCACCCCGTATAGGCCCGTGGGATCCATTTTGTCATGTTAAGCCAATGCCAGAAATCGTCCCGTGTTTTTCACAGAGAACGTCTTTCTCATTTCTTCGGCGTCGCGCATCTTGTCTTGCTACTTTCCTTAGTATGCAGCAACAGAGGATAAAGCGAAAAAAAAAATGTGGAGAGTTGAGGAAGCGTCATATCACTGTTACCTTCATTTCGCGGTGTTTCTTGGGAGGCTGCAATATGGTTTATGCGTAATGAGCAATATGTTCTTTTTTTATGCCTAGTTAGGTTGGCGCAAGGTCTTCGAAACACACATGAAAAAGCTTTCTTTCATACCGTGGCTTGTTTGGTACACGTATCTGAAAGGGAAATCAATTTTCTGTGGGACAGATCGAGAATCCCGAAACACTGCTTAAAGACAAGAAAAGGGGCAGACAGACTTTTGGAATGTGAGGTCTATCGCATTCCAGACATTCGACATTCTTTCGCTAGCCACGATCGATAAACGACATGTACAGACTTCCTCGTTTGCTTTTGCAACTGACTGGAGCTGGCATTCTTCCGCAAAAAAGCGGTGTTATCAGGAGACATGTATGTCTATGTGTTCTGATGGCGGTTGGATTTACACAATCCGCATTGAAACATTACTTCATGTCTTATCATGTGAACCTAAAATGCTACAAAATCACTGCTAGATTGGTAGTTTTCTCTGCCTACTTTCCCTAGTTATCAGTATTTGCCCCGCAATGTATTTAACGGAGACGGTACGAAGAGAAACAGCCAGTCGCACAGGAGTGCTTCCATTGCTTGGCACATGCACTGACGTTGCCGTCAGCCTAGATGTGGAGAACTGCACATATTCGTTGGCGCAAATGCTGATCTCACTCGATCAGCCTATACGACAAAGCACTAGACGGATAGTGTGATGTCAGTGATGACGTCACTCGCGCTTTGTAGAAGTGCAAACGGGCGCGCAGGCGCACGCAACATGTGATGATGAATACACAATGAACGTAAAGTCACAACAGGACCAAACAACGTGTCTGGTTTCACTAGTTCCCTCGAAAGGTCGGGAAAAGAGAGAGAGAAAAAAAAACATCTTTAGTAAGCATAAGGATGGCTTTATTTGCAGGATAGACTGAGACACAGTTGTTTCTTTGCAACCGACGCCTGAAAAAAGATGCATCGGCTTAGCCAACTGCATTTATTTCTATAGCGTAAAGATAATGGTTTTTTAGACCCGCATAGATATGTTGTAACTGTATCGTTATTTAACTTTTCATTCTCTGGACTATTTGAATGTAAGTTTCGCGGGCTAATGCAGAGTTAACTGCGTAAGGGTACTTCGATATAACCGATGGCAGAGTTCGCCAACACCACTTTTTTTTAGAAGGATAAATAGTTTGAAGTTTCAGAATTCACTCGTCAGCACTCACTCAAGTCCCTACTTGCGCTTACTCATATTAGCCAACACTCACTCGCGTTCATAGTCATTCATTCCCACTTACGTGCGCACCCATTCAGTAGAGTAGCCAGGAATTTTTTTCTTTGTTGGGGTAGGCAACGGGGGGGGGGGGGGGGGAGTCATCCCCTTGACCGAGGACGGGAAGGGGGAGGAAAGCTGAGAATGCCGCGCTCTAACAGACATATTTCGAGGGGAGCGGAGAAGGGAACACTAAAGCAGGGAACATGTGCCCGGTGCGCCACCTAAAGGCTACGACACTGCACCCCATTAACGCTCATACTCGCTCCCGCTCCCACTCACCGGCACTAATCGGCCTCACTCATGTCCACTCACACTCGGAGGCACTTACCCACGTTCATACTCATGTCCAGTCGAACTTCCCGTCACTGACATGGGTTCGTATTCGTGTTAACCGGCAATCGCTGATGTACATACGTCACGTCCACTCAAACTCACAAACACTCACTCCCGCTGGTACTCTCACGCCTGTGAGTTGAGCGTGAGGCGAGTATGAGTCAGTGCGCTCGTGAGTATGCCGGCCTATGCCAGAATATGAATTTATGAAGAACGGCTGAGTCATTCTTAACCTGAGGAAGTTCTATGAAGGATGGTGAAGTCTGAGTAAAACCTCCGTGATAAGTGTGGAGCTGACATGCGTTGACGCTACTCGCGGTCACGAAATCGCACACCAATGGGTTCCGACTCATACCAGCACACTTGGAAAATGACGAGTGTACGAAGTGGCAAAACGGGCCCACAAACACGGACACGAACATGACATTTCACCGTTCACGACATTACAAACATACTATACAAAAACTTTCACCGATAAAATCATCCGCGATGAACATACGCGATGTTCGATGAAGAGGCCAAGTAATGAATATTGCGCACCCTAGACCCTAGACTGCAATTGTGTGTAAATATGAAGTTATATAAGAAAGGGGTCAGGCAAGGAGACACTATTCTTCCTATGCTATTCAGTCCATGATTAGAAAAACTGTTCAAGTGGCTAGATTGAAAAATATTAGGAGTGAGGATCAAGTGAAAATATATAGGAAACCTACGGTATGCAGAGGCATTGTCCTGTTCAGCAACTCTGGAGATGAACTGCAACAAATGATTGAGGACCTTAGCCGAGAAAGTGTAAGCGTAGGTTGAACATTGCTATACAGAAGACAAAGGCAATGTTCAATAGCCTGGCAAGGGAACAAGAATTTATGATCGTCAGTCAACCTCTAGAATCTGTACAAGCGCCATTTATCTAGGTCAATTACTCAGAAGGGGCCATGATCATGGGAAAGAAACTTCCTAAAGAATGAAAATGTGTTCGAGCGCCTACGGCAGGCATTGCCAAATCATAATTGGCAGCTTACTGCTGTCCTTGAAAACAAAAGTATACAAGTGCATTGTACCGATACAAGGCGATACGGGGTACTAAAATGCCGATATGAGGCAGAAACTTCGAGATTACCACGAAAAAAAAACTTAGACGCTATGGCACGAAAAATACGACTGTACGAAGACACTATAAATTCGAACCACGAGCACCAACTTCCAACAAGTTTATTGCGGGAATAGCACAGACATATGTTCAAAACTTTTGCAAACCGCATCCGGTATAACACCCAAAGCAAACAAATTTTTGAATTTGTTTCAAGGTTTACAAGGGTTTTGCAAAAATCTTACGCACATTATCAGTGTATTTAGAAACCATATATACTGCATCAAATTTGTCTGCTTTAAGCGTACTATTAGATACAAATTAGATAGTTGTGGCATAATGTTTTCTTGCTGAGTTAGAGATTTGTAAACTTGATAGTTTCGTTTCCTGAAAACGTTGGATATTCAACAATTGTTTATAAAGAACCGCCTAAGTAAAAAATCTGCTTCCAAAAGTCACTATATTTCAACTTTTTCTTTTAAATAGTAAACATTTTGTTAAATTTGGTGCTGTGGTTGCAAGAAAAACAATCGGCTGAAGTTGAGTCGCTCGGCGTTGACGCTAATGAAGCACCAAGATTGAACGATGAGGTTTGCAGGGCCCCTTGCTAGTTAACACGAACTTAAAATTGTCACGCCCCAGTGCTGTCATCAAACGTCGAAAAGTACAACAGCAATGAGTAAACAAAAACCAAGGGAACTGAACCATCAAAGTTTTTGGCACGATCGATGCAACAACCACATAATGCAGAAGATATACAGTGCTGACAGCTATGACTACGTTAGACAACAATGTCCCATGGCTTCTGATTATAAATGTTTAGTAGTAAAAGAATGCCGCAGAGCAGGCAGCATACGGTGTGGAAAAGAAGACAGTACAAAACAAAACAAAAGAAGCAAGTACACTGAGGCGATCACGACGTTTTTTATACCAGAACTAAAAGCCTGGTATTCTTTTATATATAAAAAGCTAGTTATATATTCTTCTCATTCTCTGTTTTAGAAGTCCTGACGTAGCCTGTCGCCTTCCACCGGAAGTTTGTCGAATGCGAGATGAAGCCTGTCGAGTTGATGTTCGCGCTCGCGCGATGTCAACGACGGGTCGTCTGCATAGCTTAATTCTCGCCCTCCGACGCCGGGGTGTATTCAGAGAAAGGAGCATGGCCGCTCTCCTAATCTGAAACGCAAACTAGTTTTTTTTTCCTTTTTTTCGAGCGTTTTCTTTCCGCAATTCACAGAAAGGGCGAACGGGTAGTAAAGACGGAGATGAAAGCGAAAGCAGGAAGAAGGGCTGGATTCTCCCACTATACGCCCGCTGGCAAAAAAGGCGCTGGCGCTGCGGCAGATTGAAACTTTCTGGTATAGGCTCGCCGACGGCGTGGTGATAAGCCATCACCCATCCTCCAATATGCTCGTATATATTTCTGGCGGAAACGCGCCTCTTGTTGTGTTCAAAAAGTTTTCGCACTTCTTCATTTGCGTTTCTTTTTAGCTCCCCTGTTTCGCTGTTTCAAACTTCGTGATGCGCCGTTCCGCCATCGTCACCCCTTTGCTTATCTCATTCGCTGTTGCTTGTTGAACAGTTTACGCCCCGTATTGCAGAACTGATGGCGGCAATAAAGGATTGCGAAGATCGACGCGGGAGAAAGCGGCGTGGCGTTTAGAAGCGGCGCTTCCCTGCAATGAAGGCATGCTCCTTGCTTTAGCTAGGTATGTGCTTTCGGTGGGTGTTGTGAGGGAGCAGGCTTGCGTGTGTGCGTTTGTGTTGACGCGCGCATTGCCTCTGCGTCGCTGGTGTTAAACTGTGTTACGACAGCTGCGCGAATTCTTAGAAACGCCTTTGAAACCTTCAGGTTACGATTGATGGCCGGAAAACGAGCGAAAGCGCATTTCGCCTGCCTTTCTTTTCTTTTTTTCTTTTTTCTTTCCGTTCGTTTCTCTCTCCTTCCGTAGCTTTACCGCTCATGGTCATGGCCATTTTGGAGGATACGCAGACGGTTTGGCAGTTTCTGGCGAGCTCATTTCTACTTCCTTATTATCATATTTTTCCCGATTTCTTTAAGCCTGCGCTGCCGCGGAAAACGTTTGGCTGGCGGAAGCCGCTACGAAGGAGACGAAGAACGGAATAGCAATTTGTTGGTGCCGCCGTCTTAACATCCTCCTCTCGGTAACTGCCTTTTTCGTGCATGAGGGTAGCCGAGGAATGAGCCTTTGACACGTACCGGCGTCCTCGTTTAGAAAAGTTAGGCCGCTGATCCGAGAATCGGTAGTAGGCGTCCGCTGCTTTGGCCTGAAGTACTGGTTTCGAGGACATACTGAGGTGCCAGCTGCTGAAATATCCCCGCGACGAAGAAATATCCCCGCGACGTAGAAAATATCCCCGCGACGTGATACCGGCGGCGAAGTGTGTGGCATCTCCAACGGTTCAGCCACGGTTAATTCCAACTGTTTGCATGTTTTAATCGTTGCATGTGTGGAATCTTTCCGCAAAACAACCTAGCGAGTGCATCCCAGACTTATGTATAGGGCAGCAAATGTTTCATTATCGAGCGAGCAACCTGATGCTTACATAGTGCTTATTTATTTAGCATGAGTTTTCATTAAAAAATAACTATGCGCACTTTTGCCGCAGTAACCGGTACTGTTCGCAGCATTCGTCGCAGGGAGGGCGGCTTGCCACTTTGACCAGAATTATCGCGGGACGATGATTAGCTGTCTATTATAACACGTGGAACTTCAACCGATATAGACTTGTTGCCTCAATCCCCGCTTCCGCCGTGTGTGCACATGCAAGTCGCATGCATCTCTGCGCAGGGTGTTTTGAAGGATGTAATATCAAGCGAGAATTCTACAAGCCCTGTGCGCACCACTTGCTCGACTCTTACTGTCACCATGTTATTCTGTTTTCAGTTAATTTTATAAGCCAAGCATCTCGCTTCCGCTTCGTTTTGGAGTACCCGTGAAAACTCACACCAGGCTCGGTCGAATAAGTCTAGCACTGCCGCACCGAGCAGTAAACCATGCTGTAAGAGTGGGCAACGAAATTGCTGCCTTGGGAATGGCAAACTTTATCAACAACCCTATACACTAAAGGCTTCAATCGCCCAGTGCATATGTCATTCATATGTAGCATATTTCACTCTTCCTTTTTTTTCCCTTCTTTTGATCTTTCCATAAAGCGAACACGAATCCCTTTAGCTGTTTTGCATTCTTTACGCTCTTTTCATTCTCAAAGTTTGGCCTATCATATCGAGATCGCGGACTTGTTATATCTTTACAAGAGTTAGGTTTTTCCGAGCAGTATTTATAACACAACCGGCTTCTTCTTTTCTTTTTCGAATGTTCGCTAGTTACTGGGAAGGGCTACATTTAGCAAGAGCTTAGGATTCTCTTTTCTCTGCTCTTGCAATGTGTGTTGCTGGAATCTGCAGCAAAATCTCGCTCAGAGAACGTTTTATGCTTAAAATTCTGTTTTTCGCTCCATTTCCTAACTGTCCTTCGGAAATCAATTCCACGTCCATCGTCACAGAACTGCTTTCTGTAATGCGCATGCAAGATTTTAATACGAAGCGCTCGTTGCTTCATTCCAAGCACTTCACGGTAGGTCGTTAGGTAGTTAGTTAAGTAGGCATAACCTCTCTCGCCGCCCTTCTGACTTCGTGTAATAAAAGGAAGTTCATGACCGACGTTGGGATCAAACCTGTGCCTTCAAGCGTAGCAGCTTAGTTTTCTCAGCACTAGGCCACGATTTTTAGTGCGAAGGCACTGCTGGCCTGCCATCCTGGATTTCACCTCTGTCTGTGCGAAGCCTCTTCATAGGCGCGTTTCGCGTGCACAGCTTCTTCTTTTGACACATACGTCCGCGTGCGTATTTGTGAGATAAATATGGAAAGTGAATCGGGATCGTCGTCGGATATGTCTAAAGAATAGATTCGTCGCGCCATGCGTAGCGAACAACAAAGATTTCGGAGGCAGAGGCAGCGGGAGTCGACCTTCGAAGATGTGGCCAATCGATTGCGAGTGCAGCAACACTGAAGACTTCATTTATTCCTTCATTTTATGCATTCTGTTAAAATCACAAGCTAGAATCTATGTGTTATTTCCGATATAGCTATTCACACATTTTGTTTACGTTATATTGTAATTATGGTATGGTATGAAGAACTTCATTGGGTCCTGAAGGTCAACCCTAGGATTACGCGGGCCGCTCCCACGTTGGGACTGTCAGGCCGAGCCCTTCAGCCACATCGCGGGCCTTCTGGACTGCCCGTAATTGGTTAGAGAGTGATTCACTGTGTAGCATTTGCCGCCACCATTCTTGTTCCTTGTCACAGTTTGTTAAGACCGCGGGGCACTGCCAAAGCATGTGGTCAAGAGTAATGATGCCATTTCCCTTATTACAATTGATTTGAGTTTCCCTCTCCGGACAGATCCTGTTAATAAAATCTGGACTTGGGTATGTCCTTGTCTGTAGCAAACGTAATGTGACAGCTTGGGCTCTCCAAAGCTTACCGTGTGGCAATGGGTATTCCCTTCTGCTTAAATAATAGTGCTTCGTGATTTCATTATATGTTAATATTCGATCCCTGTGTTCCCCGGGTGAAGTGTAAGTTGCTTGGTCTTGAATGGTCATTATCATTTTTTTTATTTATTGAACTACCCGGATCTAGGCCAATCCCCCAGAGCGGGTATGTGCCACAAGCATCTACGCTCCACATCTACATCTACAATTTATGGCATTGAAACGTGCTGACGAAATCGCCGAAGAACGACAGAAGCGACTGAGAAACGACAGATTGCAAAAGCCTGCTAAGCGCCCTACCGAAATGGATGAACAGCGACAAGCTCGACTAGCTGCGGACGCTGCATACTAGCATCGCAAGGCTGAGGAACGGCTGTCTTTGGCAGCGGCTGCGACGACTATCGTATAATATTCCATGGTTAGCGCAGCGAAACCGCCTGTAACTTCTTTCCTTATTGCCTGCGTTTGCTCAGAGTACAGTCATAAGTACAATATTAAAAGAGATTTCACATGCCAGTAAATCATTGGCCAATTCAGAATTTTAATTTTTTTTTAAACATTCAAGTGGCTTCGATTGGTTGAGCCATCCTATTACATGTTTTCGCTGTCTGTATAGTATACTTCAAGAAATCTTGCAATAATTTATCGCAAGGTTTATCGGGCATACCGGATTAATCGGATTTACCGGGCATTTATCGGGCATACAGACGAGCCGGTCTGATGTCAACACCTGCATGTTTTTTCAAGTGCTATACAGAGCAGTGAGCATGACAGTATCAAATGGTGCATCATCTTCACAAGGTATTGGCAAGGACCTCATGCCGCATGCATCCAGTGGTAATTCATTTTTAATAGTTCCCTGTAATGCTTCCCAAAACAACACGCATATTACTCTCCTGTCAAAGCGAACTAGCCCTTTGAGACGTTTGGCGCGTGTTTCACCGGGCCGTTTCTTGTGTTGTGTCCTTGTGACAGCTGGCGCTTTGACACGCTGTGTTAGACTGCGCCCACCACCCCTCCCCCTCCCTCTCCCGTCTCCAGGATCAGCTCACATTGCCCAGTACTCCCCTTGCAGCCAACGCTACGTAGAAGCTGTGCGGCGCTGCACTTTCTTCATGATTTGAGCGCAAGTCGAACAGTCGTTAACGTTTGCAAGTGGAGTGCAAACCTCACCGTCGTTTTAACAGACACCAAATGATGTAGCCACAGCTACGTACGACTGTATTACATGTAGTCACTGATGACGTCACAATTCATGTTTCTCTCGCTTAAGCTCGCGCAGTACCTATGCAGTACCCATTATTCGGAATGTCGTAAGCTCGCATCCAACAACCGGAATAGAAATCTGAGTAGTATGCTGAGTATAAATCGTCTTGCTGCTGCCGTAACACACATGCTCGTGTCAGACGCATAGCTAATAGTCTTTTCACAAACACGTTGGTTCGCCTGTCAACTCTTTGGGTAAACCCAAACGATATTGGGCGGGCAGGTACCAACAAAATGCTTCGCATAACATCGATTCCCACGGTGCGTAGGATCTGCTTCAAATTTGTTCCTTCGTTATGGCTCATTATGAGTCGTCCTAAACAGTACAACGATCAAAATAGGCACAAGAAGATGTCACTAAGAGCACTGAGTGAATATTGCACATTATAAAGCAAAAACGAGGTAAAATGTTATATTTGTGGGTATACTTCTCCTCAAGGATCGTACCAAACGATGTTCTTGTATACGTGTTCGCGAGTATTGTGTTTTGAATGTGGCACTCATGGGGGACATTCTTAGCAGTTGCCGAGGGATGTTGTAACTGCACATTCATTTTTAAATCTTTGCTAGTATCATATGCATTGTTTTGTGCACATTTAATAAGTTCGGGAGAGGAGCAGCAGACATCGCGAAAAGGTGGCAATATCTACATTAAACATAAATAGCAAAGGGCAGAAACATTGTGTTCTTTCACTTTTCGTTCTTACATTATTATTATTAATTTTTTTTAACTTCAGAGAGGTGATGGCAGTACTTGCTTTCAACAATATGGTCGGGTAGAGTTCGTACGACTACACTTAACGCACTGCTTCTCAGTCCATTATGATTCTTATGAGTCATTTTTTTTTTACTTGCGAATTCCTTCCTTCATTCATTCACTAATACTCACTTGCCAAGTGATGCATCTATACCTACACGCATACCCCTTCGCTACTTTCACACCTTCCTTCCTTTGCTCATTCATTCATTCATTCAATATGTGTGTGTTGTACTTTATGCCCCTACTAAATTAGTAATTTTTTTCCTTCACTTCAAATCATTGCTACTTCATTTATTCGTTCTTTCGCTCGCTCACTAGCTCGCTTACTCACTCACTCACTCACTCACTCACTCACTCACTCACTCACTCACTCACTCACTCACTCACTCACTCACTCACTCACTCACTCACTCACTCACTCGTCCACTCCTTTCGACCACGCACGCTGTGAAAGACGATGCGTGGACGGGGCAACAAAAATACCCCGCGTCCGGTTGAGCACCGGCCTCCCGCCACGCCCCTGCGCGACATCCTTGCGGAATGCGGTGAGCAGTGCCACTCGGCGTGCCCTTGAGCACCACACGTGCGCACAACGCACGCACCGCGCACACGCCTCGCTGAACGCTCAGGCAACGGAAGGCGCGTCGACATCGAAGCTGGACCGTAGAGCCGCGTCCCACAGTCCGGGGAAACGCCCCTTTCGTGTCGGCGGGAGATTGAAAATGTCCCGTCCCGCGGGGGAAAGCGAGCGGCCGCGACGACGACAAAGGGGACGACCCTGCCCGGCGCATATCGCCCCTGCGGCTCAGTGCGGCCTGCCGTTCTGCTTTCCTGCTCCCGCCACTGCTACCCTTTCTCTGTAGTCAAGCCTCGCGATGCGCTCTCGGATCTCAACGGATGCGCGTGCGCGCGTCGCCCCATTGACCTACATAATTCTGCAACGACGCCATGAGTATTGACGGTTTCGTCGTTAAGGAGTATCGCAAGAAAGTGCCCTGCGTAAACTTTGAGTCGGTTCTGCGGCCTCCTTTCACTCCCGTCCCCCGCCCGTTACTCATTCTATTTATCATTCTTCGGCCGCGGGGTAGTTCAGGAGCCCGTGAGGCACTTATGGGCAGTCAGGGTGTCCATAGCCACACACCTCTCTCTTTTCCACGTCTATATACCACATCCTTTTTCTGTCCCCTCGCCCTTTTTTTTCCTTTCGTCAATATTATTAAACATAATCAATAAAAAGAGGTTATATATGGACATTATATTGCAAAGTGGGTGAATTTCTAAAAAAAATGCTAATCGCATTAAAACGTTCATTATTTTTATTTCTTTTTATTTATTTATTTTTATTTGGTTATTGGGATATGGGAGAGTAACTAACCGACTACACTGTATGCATTTCTCTTAGGAAGGTACCCCCTTCTTGCGCCTTCTGGCGAATGAAGTCGCTTGTGACATCTGGGACAGGGAGGTGCCATTGGATCGTGGGACTCATACGTTTCTTTTTTTATCTTTTCTTTTTTTGAACAACATAGCTTCCCCATGATTCAGGCTCATAAGTACTAAAGTAATGTACTCGATACACAGTGAAGGCGTCGTGCTTTGTGGGCCCTCTGCTTCTATATTCTCGAGCTCGACGGGCGCGTTGAAGCCACTTCGTTTCTGCTTCACGCTACTAGAACAAGTATACAGCGAACATAACTTTTGTACAAGTCAGTATTTCCTGATGCGCCAAGCATAGTGAGCTCGCGTCTCTGCTGCGAGGTGTGTGCTTACCTACGTTCTTTTTCGAGCATGCTTGCTAGCCACCACTGGCCTGCGTCTGTCCGTAGCGCCCTTCATAAGGCTTCCGCCGCACTTTTAAACAAACACCCAACAAAACTATTATGTTCTGTTATAGAGCACTCCATAGTACCGCAGTTACCCAGCTATGTAGAGAATGATGGAAAATGCAGCCTTAGAAGTGGAGTTGATTGACCTGTATTCCGGATTTTGTGAGTTACAGCTTCTTTTCTTCAACTTAGCTCGGAATTTTTCTATTAATGCGTAAGCATGCATTATATGGCTCATGAGGCGGAAAATCCGGCGTTGGCATTGGCATGACCACGTCGTCGAACCCTCGACCTTTGGTGGGTGTCGAACCCATGACCTTCGGTGTTAATTAGGGCACGTTTAAAAAAGATCTAGTTAGTTAAGGCACTCGAATCCACAACATTTAGTGCTAAATAATACTCAGTTAATTAAGGTACAGTTAATTAAGATATAGTTAATCAAGGTACTCGGGCCCACAACCTTTGGTGTTAAATAAGGCGAAGTTAATTAAGGTACCGTTAAGTAGGGTAGAGGTAATTAAGGCACTAAAAACTACGACCTTTGTTAAGAGTCGAATCCAGTACTTTGCGTTGTGCGCACCTTGTGACCAACACCGTTGGTCACATGACGTCGCGGCGCTTCTGCTGACGTGGCCGCTCGAGTGACGTGGTCATAATGTTATCACATTCATCCATGCAGGAACAAAGAAGTTCCCCTTGAATGTTTTTTTCTTAGAAGATTCGCACTGTCGTCATGGAGTTTCGCCAAATTTTATGCCTGTTCTGAGTTTATTATTTCACACATCACTCTCATACAACTGCGGTGGAGCTGTTACTACAGTCATCATTATGTTTGAGCAGACGTACACGGCAGACGTGCTAATGCTTGCATACAGCAGATGTATGCAAGCATTTATTCTATTAATTCTAGGGTTTTACGTGCCAAAACCACGATATTATAGGCAGGACGCCGTATAGTGGGGGACTCCGGATTCATTTTGATCACCTGGGGTTCTCTGACGCGCACCCAATGCACGGTACACGGGCGTATTCGCATTGCACTCCCATCGAAATGCGCCCGCCGCGGCCGGAATTTGATCGCGCACTCTCATCTTAGCACCGTAACGTCAAATACACTACCCCTTGCATCGCGGCACGTCGCTTACAAGCAAGGAATCGCAGCCTTGGAATTTGGGGCGCTTACCAACGTATACGATGAAGAGCTCCTGAGCCGAACTTCGCGCACAAAAGTGAAGTATAAAACGCTTCAGTATTGTGACTGGGTTGTTTCGTTGCGATAAAGGGCATTAATGTAGTCCTATAGTTGCATCATGCGCTATAGGTCACTAGCGGAACCCTGCCTGTGATCGTATTTCCCATCCTTTGCTCGCTGGTTGATGCACCCATGAAGAAACCCGCACAGACACTAAGCGCCGTGTCTCTGTATGGGGCAAGTTTTAGAAACTTCATGGCGGCCGCGAAGGGGAGGCATCGCAGCGATTCGGTGAAGCGAAGTTAAGCTCAATTTGCGCGACGAGTGGCATACGAAATGGAGCCGCTGGGCGCGTCTCGCGCAGAACTCCATTTGCAGAGTGCATTTCCATGTGCGGCTGATGAAAATGAGGCTGGCATTGCGATGCAGGTGTACAGGTAACTTCACGCTGATTACGCTCGCTCCGGTAGCATAAAATTAGCGGTGATTCGCCGAACGAGAAGCGGCTCTTCCCCACTCCTTCCGCACTTCTTACCACGTGTGCTTGTAAAGTTGCGTTTCCGTGTACCGCGCCTCTTGATGTCTTACTTCTACGTAGCGCTGCGGAGGGTTATGCCTCTCGGCTTGTAGGTTTATTATTATTATTATTATTATTATTATTATTATTATTATTATTATTATTATTATTATTATTATTATTATTATTATAAACAAGTATTTTTAAAGGATCATGATTCTCTCTCTTGTCGTTGCGAAACCGTTGAATATGTAAATTCGTTCAAATACCTCGGGGTGATTTTCGATAGCAGTTTATCATGGCATGATCACTTGGCTTACGTTTGTACCAGGCTGCGGAAGGTTTCATGGTTACTCTTTAATATCATATCTTTGGCTCCAATGTATGTAAAAGAAACTGTAATTTATGCACTTGCGTATAGTGTTCTTAGATACGGAATTACCTTATTTGCGTCATGTCCTTCCCGTTGGCATTGCCGAATTGATAGCATCTTAAAAAACATGTCAAAGAGCATTGCATATAATTGTCATATCCCTTCCGGGGCTGACATTTTCAGCTTCTTACGTCTTCCTTCATTCCATTCTCTTTTTGTACAAACAGTTGTTCATCGCCACTTTTGGAATTCAGAATTTTTAATTAAATATGATCCTAACCGGAAGTTGCGAAATACCATTCGATATTTTGTACCACGGAGTGTAACAAGGTATGGAAAGGCAAGACGGTGTGCTTATGTGCCGGACATTTTTAATGGGCTACCAGAAAAACTTTTTGCTGTAAACTCTATGCGGAACCTAAAAACCCATTTGAGAACATTGAGTTGATTCTTTTATTCTTTTACAGTTGGTGCTTAGACGTATGAGATTATGTATTATAAGCTTTGCTTCCTTGGAGTTAGTACGGATGTCCTTGATACTGGTTTTGTGATTGCCTTGTTTTTCTATTTCTTCAGCTGAACCTATTGTTCCTTTCAATGTTTTGCTTGTTGTTGCCATTTTGTAACCTCTGCCGCAAACTGCCGGGCCCAGTCCTTCAAGCCTCCTGTTGGCTTTGACGGGCCTGAACCTCTCTGTATCCTCTACAAAGTGGCAATAAATATTATTATTATTATTATTATTATTATTATTATTATTATTATTATTATTATTATTATTATTATTATTATTATTATTATTATTATTATTATTATTATTATTATTATTATTAAGGTATTTTGCTCTGATTTAGAAGCGTCAACCCGCCTTGAGGAGCATGACATCCTCCTGAATTCGCGCGAAGCTGAGCGTATTGCCTCAGCTACCGCGTCTACGCCGCCGCCATTTATTGTTCGGGGTTTTTCTTTTTTCCTCCTCCCCTCCTCCCCCCCCCCCCCGATAAATGTACATTTTCGGAGAATGTGAAATGGTATGCCAAAGGTAGTAGTTGCCTTTACGCATCTTATAATAGAGATTGCAGACTGCTCAGTCATGTGTCAGGAACATTTGCTAGCTTCAGAGGAAGGTGCCTATTTTCCCACAATAATCTACAATTCTATATGCCCAGGAACAACCGGTTGTCTGAATACTGGCGCACAGAGAAATAAATAAAACAGAATAAACAACTGCGATCAACAGTTATGGGATAAAAATAGCATAAAAAGAAAAGAACAAGACGAACAGGTACACAGAGAGAGAGAAAATTTAGCAATAACACAAAATTGTATAGGCACGAGTACAGACATACACATTATGTGACGCAATGAATAACGGTGCGTGGTCACCGCAGTCGATGGCTATAAGGGTATACATTCGATGAGGTTACATACACGGAAGGAGAGAGAAACTATGAAAAGACAGGGGAGAAGTGCCGCTTGAACGAAGAGGAAGCAAGGAGCAGAAGGAAGGCAACATGCTTTGAAAGATATCAAGATGGAGAGAATGAGTGCTCTGAAGAATTTGCGTCCTGTGGAGAGGAGTGTATCTGCTGAAAGAAGCAGGAACGTGGAAGGGCCTTTGTTCTCTGATAGCCTCTTGTGGAACCTGTAGTAAAACAAAACCTAGAAGACCCGTGCAAGTAATAATTCCATGAAGGACTTTCTACAAAAATAGGGCGCCGGCACGACTACGTCCGCAGCTCAATGAGTGGAGTGTGAGATTATTATCCAAACTTAAGTAGTTGTTGGTGCGCGAGGAAGCAATATTTTTTGTGACTAATTTGGGCAGTAACTATTGTATGTAATGCGTTCCTGAACGAAGTGTTGAAGGCCAGAGACCGCATTTTCCTAAGTTTTGAATGTTTGCCCGGGTGAAGCTTCAGGAGTATTCGTAAGCTTGGACCAAGCCAACGCGTTCGACCGCTTAGAACACCAGTATTTATTTGAGGTTTTACGATGCTCTAACTTCCCTGAAGAGTTTGTAGATATCCTGCGGATGTTGTATTCGGGAACAACAGCTGACAACAACTTAACAGCATTTTGACACCTAGGTTAGATGTGACAAGGGGAGTGCGGCAGGGCTGTCCTTTGTCACCCATATTGTTTGTGCGTGCGATTGACCCATTTTTAAGGCACATAATTAAGATTTGTGGACGAGGCAGTGAGACTTTCGCTGTAGAAAAAGAAAAAAAAAATGGCTGATGAGGAAAATTAGCGCAACAAAACGACAACGCACACTGTAAGGGAAGACAAAGACAAGCACTATAAAAAACAATGATTATCATTTTGTTGCGCTAATTTTCCTCATCAACAATGCAAAAACAACTAGCCAATCAATTCTTCATACAAAAAAATAGCCCGTGCAAAAACATTTTTTTTGTCTTAGTGATAACTTTCAATACCAGAGCCACTAGGTAAAGTACTAGGAAGCCACTGCTATGGAGAACTCCACA